>NC_061101.1:31217739-31255239 GCF_015104395.2 Macrobrachium nipponense
TCTATATATATATCTATATAATATAAAGCATGTAATATATATATATATAGATATATATATATATATATATTCTATATCATATATATATATAATATATTATATATACATGGTATGTATATATATATATATATATATATATATATATATATATATCTATAGTATAATATCATATATACATGTATATATATATATATATATATGGGATGATATATATATATATATATATCATCATATATATATACATGTATGTATATATATATATATATTTATATATATATTATATATAGTATATAATATATACGTTAATATATATATCTTATATATCTATATATATCATATATATATATATATATATATATATATATATACGTATATCATATATATATATATATATATATCTATATATATCTATATAATATAATATATATATATCCTATACGTATCTATATATTATACTATATATACGTATCTATATATATATATATATATCTATAGTCTATATATATATATATATTTATATAATATATAATACGTATATATATATATATATCTATATATGATATATTATATATATATATCTATACGTATATATATATATATATATATATATATATATATATATACGTATTATATATATATATATATCTATATATATATATATATATATATATATATATATACATACATGCATATATATATATATATATATATATATATATATATATATATATTAATATAATTAGTTATGGTTCATTTTCTCTTACAGATGACACCTTGTTACTTGATCGTAATCTCAAAGAACGAAATTTACATGTCATTTGACATCACTGGAATCTTCAAGGCTTCAGCTTCAGTCCACCCAGTTATGCTTTATATACCACTGTTCATGGCACATTTCTTGAAAAATTTAATTTGAAGATGGTTTTCAATTAATTTGATAAAAAAGGAGGAAATTATTTGGTTCTACATGCCTAGTATCTTCCCTCAGGGATTATTATAATAAATTTTTATCACAGCTATCTATCTCCAAAACAGTAACGGGCTGATAAGCCATTTTCTATGAATGGCATAGTAAAGCATAAGAACTCTACATTAGTTTCTGTGAGCATAAGAATGGTCTTTTCTCTAGATTATACCATTAATGTGGATATTATCCTCTAATGATAAATGACACACAATACTGATTCCCTAGTCTATCTATTGTAAGACTTACAATAATCCTTCTGTATTTTAATAACACTTGAAATGTAGCTGAACCATACCTAATAACTTTATCTCTACAGTAATGATTATGGAGAAAAACTGGTAGATTACTGTAACTTTAATTCCTACAACAGTATAAAGCATCAAATCACAGCAACCTGTTATAATTTGGCACCAGAACTAGACTACATCAGTCACGTCAGTAACAAAAAAACTTGCTGTTGTATTGTCTTTACTAGATTAGCATAATTGAATATAATTATTTCTTAAAATGCAGTACTAAAATAATCTAAATTCCCTTTTTAACCAAAACAAAGTTTCCTGAGCTACAATAGTATAATGAAGAGAACTTTGAAGGATATTTGATTCACTGCCTATGCAATTCTGTCTAGTACTTCGAAAATTTGCTAATACTGTATGTACATGGAAATATTTCTAAAGGCAACATTATGCATTAATATTTGGCCCACAGGCTAACCTTGAAAATTTTCACATATTTTTGCACTAGCTAATTACAAGTTAGATGCAAAATACTTTCAGCAATAACTTTAGCATTATCATTATATTTAGTAACGTTGGCTTGCAGCTGCTCTGAACCTGTGCTAATAAACTACTGTACATTCAAACTCAAATGGCCCTTAGCCAGCGAGTGGTAGATCTTAACAGCACAAAGACAAAACGCCTTATAAAGGCTATCTATAACCACATGCATTAACTGTGGTAAAAAAATAACAAAAGAGAAATATGTTGAAAATATCCACTGAGAACAATTTATTCTTAAAAAGACTATACTAAAGAATGAAATGTACTTTGTTATGCTCCATGAAACAAGGTCTAAAAATATAAATACTAATTACAATCATGGATTGTTTCTAAGAATATTTTCTATTGAAAATTAAATGACTCTTAGGTTAGATATCTATCTAATGAGCAAAAGTGTTTTGATATTTACTGTCAGGAGCAATAAGCTTTCCAGAAAAAAGATTTCTACAATCATTTCTGGAATTCCACCTTACTACGTATTGTCAAACATCCATGATGCATCTCTTTTCTTACTAGATACTGTAATAACATCCTGGTTCGATATTCATTATCAATACAAAGTCATATTATGCCAAGATCCATGACAAACCAAACAGAACAGATTTTCTCTCTACAGAGACCCTGATATAAACAACTTTTTACGCTTTAATATAGTTGAAGAGCTTTAAAATATCAGTCAAAATAGAACTGCAATTGTTTAAGATGAATTATGGGTTTAATCTTGATCTCATAGAACATTTACTTCTACAATTCATGAAACCATGAAAAAGGACTATAAGTCAAACCTTTTTACCTATGGCACTAAGTTAGATCTCTATTGATTACTTCAAAGCATTCTTACTGGGATTGGCCAAAGAACAACAGTATTTTCCATAGACTATTCGTAAACTGAAATTTTCTATCTATGATTCCTTTTCATTATACAAGAAAAACTCATTCTCATCATTACTAACTTACACCAACCCCACAGTCAAAAAAGATCTCAAGGGAACCTGAAATTGCTAAAAGCAAAAATGCCGACACTTTTTTTCTTAATTTGTGAAACTGCAAATAAAATCCTTGAGATAGATTGATTAAACCTCATTTTAAAGAACAAGCCTTGAACTTGAGAATTTTATTTCATCTCTGAAACATTTTCTGGTCTTGATCCTTTTATTAGTTTTTCTCCTCCGTGTCACTTAATAAAAACTTCAGAACTCAAAAAAGCATAAAATTTTTTCTAGAAAAATAAACAATTATTACAGACGAGAAAATCCTACGCTGCACTGAAAAACTGTCCAGCATGACTTATGCCATATCATACTCTGTGAATGTTAAAAATACTTGGTCTTATGAGCTTGTGTCTAGGTGATGTGGGAATCACCATCTAAAATAGTACCTCAAGAGTTAAAAGTGTTCAGTTCTTTGGTAAAACAAACAATTATTGTCTAGGGTGGCCTTTCACATCAATCTCTCAAGTTTTACTTAAAGAAGAATAACATTGGTTATCTTTGATATATATGGTGGCATCCTGTATTTGGAGAAAAAGCATCCTTAATTAAGGCTGTGTCAAATCTTAAAACAAGTGAGGTAAAATAACTACCTACAAAAGGAGAATTTCCACAGAGCAAAATATCTACAAATTTACACTTTGGATAGATAGTCATACATACCTTTCCAAAAGCTTATACCAAAAATAAAGTTCATGGATTTTCCTTCTAATTTTCTACATTCAAACTTACATTGAAACAAAATTATTCACTTACAATGATAATTAACCACTGCCTTTACCACTGTTATGCATATTTTCAATAGAACAACACACCTGGCTGTGCCATCCCATCTCAATAATATGCAGAAAATCATACAACACTGCAGTGCTGAAAGTGCACATCTACTCTGCTTTCTCCTTGCCTACAGGTGCTTGATGAGCAAAGCGAGATCTGGTGCCATTCTTGACACTTTCTTGGTATGTCAAAAATATTTTGGCATACTCTGGCTTCCTCTTTGCATGAGCTTCAAAGTCCTCTGAAAGGATAGTTTTTGTTAAAGAAATCCTTAAATAAATTAGCATTGTATAAATTCACAAGATCACTGCAAGGGAAATAAAACTCTACACCTACCAAATGTGATATATCCTTTGTTGTCCTGATCTGCTTGCTTAAATATTCTTGTCGTTTCTTCAGACGTCATATCCAGTGAGGCTTTCAGTGCCTTCATGAGGTCATCAAGGAGAATTCGCCCTTTTCCACCTCTATCAAACAGCTTGAAGGCCAGTTTCAGTGTGTCTTCAGTATTGGCTGGCTGGGAATACTGGCAGTATCCTATCAGGTACTCTCGAAAATCTATGGTTCCCGAGTTATCCTGAAATAAGCATTTCAGGATGCCAGGTATGGATAACAAAAGCACTTAACATTATGTCTGCTTATAATTGCTTCTGTAATATTCATACTTCTCTTTTTAAAGAGGTTACAAATATGGATATTTATTGGAAAATGGAGCCTACTACCTACACCTCCACAATGAAATTCAACACGTATTGCTATCTGATCTCTTCCTTCGATCACATAAGAGCAAAGGAGGAAGAGGTAAGATGAACAATAATCAGAACTGTAAATCGACAATGGAAACAACATTTTATCATTTGTATACCACCTGCTAATAATTTCCTATTTCAATAAAGTCAGGAACAGAGATTGGCTACCTAGCCAAACCTGCTCAAAAAAAAAAAAAAAAAAAAACTGCATTCATCCTACTTATAATTCATTATTTACATTATTACAATGACTACAGTTACCTATTCCAAAGTTACATCCAACTTACTACTATGATTGACAGCATCAAAGCAATAGTCAAAAAGCAACTGACAATTTCATCCATACGTACTAGGACAGGTAGCATCTTGCCTAAGGCTTACGGCTGCAAATAATAGAGGGTATGTGTGCGACTGGCCACCTCCTTCCTCTTTGATACCCATCTACAGGACAGTTAGCAACTAGAATGCAGGCATTCTAGATGACTGAGTATGCTATCTATATTCTAGCTCTTTTTGCATTAATAGATGCAACTGATACCCTCTCTCTAGCAAAGGGAGAGAGGGACTGACAATGAGCAGACACATTGGTTATCTTCAGCTTTATTGTCCCCGACAACGTGGGATCATCCAAGCCTATCCTTGAATCAGTAACATTACTTTCCATTTATTCAAAGGCCCAGAAGTCTGTCAGCTGAACATCACACATGTTCAACAGATCAAAGACATGGGTCTTCTTCCTTTGATCTTACATGACCAGGAAAAAGGCCCCAGGTAAGGCAAACTACCAGTCAGCACAGAGATTTGCTCAGAATCCTCCCACCAAGGAGTATGTCAAGACAGAAGGTTTGTATACACAGGAACAAATGAAAAATTTTTAAAGGAATTTGTATTTTTCATAACATTCAAACCTGAGGTCTTTATATAAAAGGTTTACCTCTAGCTACCCCTCATTCTGCTTCCTGGGCCAAAAGGTGAAGTGAATGCATATCAACTGGATGGAGGGGATTCCTTCCTGGTAGCCAACTTCGAGGGTTTGTATATTAGGAAAAATACAAATTACTTAAAAATTTTGTCATGTTTGATATACAGTAGTCATTATTGTTCCAGACTTGGCTGCTTCTACTTCATCTTCAATTCCTTTAAAGCCCACATGAACAGGGATTCATTGTATATCAATATGTACATCACATCATGAATTCAAGTTTGAAGTACTATTTGAGTTGCTGGGCTTAAGAGATCTTTTGGATTAATTTTTATTCAATCCAGAGGCACATCTAGAATTAATGGAATTACAATTCTGCTGTGATAATGAGGCCATGTTAGAAAATGAGAAATTATTTTTACTACCTGGAAATATTGCAGCAAATCTCACAACAGTGGGAGTTTTGGATTCCACAAAAAATTTTGTGCATTATCCAAGTAGGAGTAAGTTCTAAGTTTATACGTATTTTGGTTGACAGCCCCAGTAAATAGTCTGTCTCTAATGAAAAGTGGTAATGAATAATTAATTATCTATAAAATATCTCTTCAGTCAAACAGTTTTCTTGTAGGAGAGTCACTTCATTGCATCTTTACAGCACTGCAAACGGTTAAGGATCACTATTCAATTAAGATGTGCATCCAAGAAAAAGCTATGAAATTTTTCAATTTGGTTTAAGGGATTACATGACTCCTCATCTTTTAATTCAATGTGGTCATTCATCTATCTAGCATCTTTATATTTACATTAACAGTTTAACCAGACCACTGAGTTAACATTCTTAAACTTTCATAGAGGTGGCATGTAGGGTTTGATCTTGATGAATAGAATATATTGCAAATCCTTAAACATTAATAATAAGGATTAAACTGAAAATGTTAAAGATCCTAATAAAACTCAACGTAGCAAACAAGGAGCCACCAGAGTCATCCGAAGATCTGGGGTGACTAACACTAGAGATTGAGAGGTGGAAAAGCGTAGTATACATCCACAGTGTCCCAGGGATACTGGAATACATCCTTTATCAATGCCCAAAGGTCTGGTACTAGGAAACACATCAGGAAATTTTCTGTCCAGTCTAGTTGCAAGTGGAACCCATAACTTGAATAACTTCTCCACTACTAGGGGTCGTTGAGACCACAATATCCTCATTAACTCCAGTGACTGAACTATCTACCAGAATATTTCCCTTGCCCAGGATGAATCTGGCCAATAACTTGATGGCTTGAAGAGTCGCCCAATCATGAATCTGAAATGGCAACTGGCATGGTATGAGACACTTTCCCCCCTTGTTGACATAGGCAACTACAGTTATGTTTTTTCTCATCAACACCATTACGAGCCCTCTAAAACTGTCCTGGAATACTTGCAATGCTAACCAGGCCACTTGCATTTCCAAGAAACTGATGTGCAGATGCAGATGCAGTGTCTGCTGTCCACTCACCTGAGATGAACTCTCCTCTCAGGTGTATACCCATCCCATCTTCATTGTGCCCATAAACAGAAGCATCTCTGAAGAAGGGGAACTCAGCAGAACTCCCTTTAAGAGGTGTCTGGTCTAACCGCCATGCAAGGTCTTCTTTCACTTCCCGACTCCAGGGCACAATCTGGGAAGAGGATCTTAAGAGGAAGACCAATGTTGCATCAGTTAGCATTGAAACAACTGAAGGTGGCTCCACCCATAGGGAACAAACTTCTTTTACGATGACAAACAACCTGGGGCCACCTGACATCATAGCAGGGACCACTGCTACCTCCCTAAGGTTACTCAGGTGAGACCTCACCTGGAAGGCTCTTAATGCTACTGTATCCAAGAGTATACCTAAATACCTTATCTGCTGCTTGGGTAGGAGATCAGGCTTCTTCCAGTTGATCACAGTCCTCAGATTGACACTAAAAGCTAGCAGACAATCCCTCTCCTAAAAAAGGCATACCCTTGAGAAAGCCAAGACTAACCACTTGTCCTGGTTACTGCAGAATATGAGTGCCCTTCAAATGGGCTCAAGGCGAGAATACAGTAAATACTTGAGTAAATGCAAGAGGAGCAATTACCAGTCTGAAGCATACAGCTTTGACAACTGTCTCGGAACAGACAAAGCAGAGGTAGTTCTGAGAGGACTCTTATATCGGTACTTGAAAATACACAACGTGAAGGTATATCGAAGCATGAAGTCATCCTCTTCGATGGAATCTAACACCAAATGAATAAGATAGTGAACTAAAAGATAACAGTGATGACAGGAAGGAAAAACAATGAGAACATTTCTTCCTTTTCTCTTATTTGCCAGACTTCTTAGCTATCTTGCACACTGGATGGGTGGTTGAGGCAGGGGGAAAAATCACAAGATCGACTTGCTCCGCCACAGGCATCAAACCCCAAGAGGGAATCAATTGATAGATTGATTTCTAGTTACTAAAAATTAGTGTCACAACATCTAGGGTACTGACGCTATCCAGGAGGAGGGACCCGCCCAACAAAGGATGAGTCAGGTGTGGGAGGGAGAGGAATGCAGCCAGTGGCAAGGAGTCAGATAAATTAAGCAAAATATTTCTTGCCTTCTTCCTTGTCTTACCATACTTCTCCCACTGAGGTGAGGTTCCAGAACCACATTCATCACAGGGAAAGGAACTTTACATTCCCTTTCCCTACAGTTCAAGCAATATGTATGTGGGTCTACTGATATGGGAGACATGAAATGACCACAATGCTCCCCACAGCCCCCACAGTGGCGCTGATCATATTTTTTCTCCAAAATCCAGAAAAACACAACCACAAGACACAAAATACAAAAAATACATAGCCATGGCACAGGGCAAAGGTTAAGGACTCAGTCAATAATGATAGCAAGCTACTTGTCCAAAATCCAATGAGCACACATTGAAGTGACAACAGCTGCAGCCTCTCTAGATGGCACCTGAAAAAGTGAAATGGCAACCCCTCCCATCAACATCCCAGTCATCACTGTGAGCCCATCTGGACATCTGTACAAAGAGGACCCCCTTCTCCACCCACCGAAGGCATATGTACCGGCAGAAAGACGGCATAGCAATGGGATCCCCATTAGGAGTCCTATTCGCCAATTTCTATGTGGGCACCATCGAGGAATGAGTCTTCGCCTGGATCCAGCGCCCCCAGAAATATGCCCGTATATCGATAACATCTTTGTTCAAGCGGAAACTTAGGATGAGGTTAAAGCCCTTCATCACACGTTCCAGCAGTGCAGTGTGCTGGATTATACAACAGAATTCAGTACTAGCATTTGGAGAAGCCTAAACCAAGACATGTTATTATGTACAAAATAATACCACACCAGATATGACCACCGAACAAACCACCCCAGATCAAGAAACACCAGACTACACCTGGCATAATGTCATGCAACAGCAACTAGCCAATGACAATTCGGCGAGTAGCGACATCATGCAACCACCTCCTCCAATAATCAGAATCCTGCACAGAGCGGCGCCCTTCACTTATGATGGTCTGAGTGACTTCTGCAGCATCCGCATAGGACCCACCTCTGATCTTGAGGCATCTGCCAACAAGGGATCAACAACTGAGCCAGTTAGCCAATTAGAATTCGTCACTAAGGACACCAAGCTGTGCAACAGACTATACATACTGTAGGACTCTCACAAGAATTTCAGTCCCACAACACCTGCCAGATGATGTCCTTCCAAGTTTAAGGATGAAACATTGCAAGAAGGAGAGAGAGAGAGAGAGAGAGAGAGAGAGAGAGAGAGAGAGAGAGAGAGAGAGAGAGAGAGAGAGAGACGCCCCTGAAAAAGAGGATGCTAGAGTAATTTAGTATCTTTTGTCAATTAGGCTTAAGATCCAATTTGTATTGCATTTTGTATAATACACATTATGGAGGAGTAATGATAGTTTATATTTGACAACATCTCTAAAGGTTGAGAGAGAGAGAGAGAGAGAGAGAGAGAGAGAGAGAGAGAGAGAGAGAGAGAGAGAGAGAGAGACTGGTGGAAGAATGAATGGGAGTGGTTAAATGGCGGTCAGAAGCATGTCTGTTGAGGCGCTCTGTAGACAGTCAGTGGCAGTCTGTTACGAGAGTCATAAGCCATAAGGAGTGAGGCCGCGGCGTCTGGTCAAGTCAGAGTTGGTTTTGACAGTAGTTATCCTTTGGTGGTTATTTGTTTTGGTGTTATTTGATAGATTTTGGGGTTGCGAAGTTGTTGTGCGTGCGTCTGTCTGGTTGTGAGAGGTTAAGGAGGTTGGTGGTGCATTTTCGGTGTCTGTGAGTGGTGGTTGGGGCAGTGTTGGTTTTGGCGGGTTGTTGTGCTGGGGAAAGTCGTGTGGTTGTCGTGTTCTTTCAGGCTTTTGGTGTTCGTCTGCAGTGATTTGTTGGGTTATTGAGCTTTGTGGGGGTGTGGGTCTCGGGTGGTTGGTTTGTGTTTGGTTGTCGGCGGTGGTTGTGTGTCAGCTAGCCTATAGCCAGTGGACAGCACAGCCTAGCCCTAAATATCAGAAGCTAGAGGTGAGTACCTGTTTGTTTTTTGTTCAGTATGTAGGTATTGGGTCAATTGCCCTGCTGTATTTTGTAGTGTTAAGTGGAAAGTGTGATTGAGGGTGGGTTTGGTATCCAGACAGGTTAAGTTTATGTGGGGGAGATTTGCTGCTTTCTCATAAGCTTGTTATCCCGCCACATTCTTTTTTGGCGCTCGAACAGGGACTGCTGGCGTGGCAGCTGCAGGACGATTGGTGAGAAAGTTTGGGATAGAAGGATTGAGTGAGGTGGAGAGGCTGAAGGAGGAGTTGAGGTTGGAGAGGGAAGTAAGAGGACAATTGGAAGTGGATAATGAGAAGTTAAGGGTAGTGTGAGGAGCTGAAGAGCGAGTTAGAGGAAATGAGAGGAATGCTAAGGAGTGCAAAAGTGGAAATGAAAGAAGTGAAAGGAGCGGAAGGGAGAATGGTTGAGAAAATGGACAAAAAATTCTTAGTGATGATGAATGCAGTACAGGAGATGATGAAGGGGTTCATGGGAGAGGGAGCTGTAGGAGGTAGGCCTCCTAGGTCTTGTGATAGGCCAGAAGTGGTAAAGACAGTGGAAGAGCGCGGGGATGAAGGTGACTTGTTTGTGATAGGTAAAGGAAAGGAGGGAAAGAAGGCTAGTAAGGATGACAGACAGGATGAGACTAGCACTGAATACATTGGGGAAAGGGCTGAGAGTGATTAGCGGTGAGTGGAAACAGGTGGGTAGAAAGAAGGGTATGAAGAGCATAATCAGGAGCAGGGATGTTAGTATGGAAGTTAATTTGCTGTAATCGGACGAGGTTAAAAGGGATCAGAATCTTAGTAGCGAAAGTGAGAGTGAGCGGGAAGTACGAAAGGCTGTATATATGAGAGAAATACCTAGATATGCACAATACGAGGAATATGGTAGTAGGGACATAGGGGATTTTTTGAAGGAATATGAAAGGTAATGTGAGGCAAAGTATGAGGTTAACAAGAGTGTCTGGGCAAGAGAGTTGGGTAGCTTTCTGACGGGATTTTTGTCGAATATGTATGGGTTAATGATGAGTGGGGGGAATGTGCCTTATGACAGTGTGAAAGCCAGGATTGTGGAACAGGCGAAGAGGATAAGGAGTAGTATTAGATATAGGAGAAAACATGGGTTTGATGAGGTAAGAATGAATAATGTAAAGGGGAGGTACGAGGAATAGGAAATTTAGGTATGCCTGTGGTGGGAATGTTGCGTGAAAATGTAAAAATCGAAGGGGTAGTGATGGATGAAGGTGACTTTTATGTGATCGAGGGAATGAGTGATAATTATATGTTGTTGGGATACATGTTCCTGAAGAAGTGTGGGATGGTGGTCCATCCGAGCAGGAATATGATTGAGTTGCATAGGAAGGGGAATGTACATGGAGAGTTTTACTTGGATAGGGATGGAGGGGTAAGCAGTAAAATATGGAAGGGACTGCCGTTGGTTGCGAAATAGAGTGTAAAAGTGCCACGAGAAGTTGTTAGAGTGAAAGTTGTGTGGCCCGATAGTCTTGGGATTGTCAAAGGGGACAAGTGTGCATATGTGGTTGAGGGTGTGGATGCGAACAAGTTGGTAAGAGCGAGCGTGCATGTGTATGACAGGATTTTGGATATGGAGAATCCTCGGGTTTTTGTGGCCTCATTGCTGAGTGTTAAGAAAAAGCGAGTGCGGGGTATACGTGAAGGTGATTGTGTGGGGTTTTTGTATATGTTGGTGGATGTGGATGACGAAAGATATGTTAGGGTGCGGCGGGTGATGACAGGTAGCATGAAAGAAAGTGATGAGTGAAAGTATGATGAGGTGAGAGAAAGAATTGAGGTGGATGAAAATGTTGGTGATGACAAGAGGGAGCTGTTGATGTAGATGTTGTGGGATAGGCGGGGTGCGTTGAGGCGGGGTGACGAGGATTTCAGGGGATCTAAGCTTCCAGAGTTCAAGATAGTTTTGAATGACGATACCCCCATATATCAGCGTCCCCGACACTTTTCTGCGCCTATTGCCCGAGAGATTGAGGAACAGTGTGAGGAACTTGAGAGAGTGAGAGTGATCAAGAGGAGCGAGAGTGCTTGGAATAGTCCCACAGTCCCAGTACGCAAGACAGATGGGAGTTTGAGTATGTGTGTGGATTACAGGAAGGTGAATGAAGTGACTGTGAAGGAGCGATTCCCGATGAATGTGGTGTCTGATTGTGTGTATAAGATGCATGGGATGAGTGTTTTCACAAAATTGGATTTGGTAAGGGGCTATTACCAGATGCCTCTTGATGGATGGATGGATTATGAAATTTAGGGACAAGCCCAAGCACTGGGACCTATAATGGTCATTCAGCGCCGTAATGGAATGAAATAAATAATCTGATAATTAATGAAATTTAATTGAACGTGATGATAATCTGATGTGAATGAAACTTAAAACCTTATTCATTAAAAAAATAAATAAATATTACATATTACAGCTTTTTCGAGTGGTAGCTGCCACTATCAATTCAAGAGGTTAAGTTTTGGATTGGCTAATGCGCCTGCTGCCTTCCAGAGGGCGATGAATGTAGTTTTGGCTGGTTTTGATAGAAGGAAGGCGACTGTGTTTATAGATGACTTTTTGATTGCAAGTGAGACTGTTGAGGAGAATTTGGAACTGCTTGAGAAGGTGTTAGAACGGTTGGAAGAGGTTGGAGCGAAAGTGAAGCTGGAGAAGTGTACGTGGTTGGCTGGGGAAGTGGAATTTCTTGGTCATAAGGTGAGTGCAAGTGGTGTAAGGAAGAGTGAAAAGTTTGTGGAAAAAGTAAAGGAGTTTCCACGTCCCCGGACAGTGCGGGAGTTAAAGGGTTTTTTGGGTTTGATTGAGTTCGAGAGGAAGTTTGTTAGGGATTGTTCGGGTATAGGGAAGCCGTTTACTAAATGGACCGGGAAGAAAAATTGTACTAAACTGAGGTGGGATGAGCGAATGGTGGGAGCATTTGAGAGATTGAAAGAGGAGGCTGCTAGGGACGTCACCTTGGCTTTTCCGGACTACAGTGAGGATGCCAGTAAGCTTGAGTTGTATGCTGATGCTAGTAAGTTTAGTATGGGAGGATGCTTGGTGCAGAGGCAACAGGTGAATGGGGAGGGACAATTGAGAGTGATTGCGTATGTGAGTAAAGCTTTTAATAAAGCAGAGCTTAAGTATTCGGTGGTTGAGAAGGAGCTTCCGGCAATAAGGTTTTGTGTGAAAGCGTTGAAAGTGTTTTTGTATGGGGTAAAATTTGTCATAAGGACAGATCATCGGCCGTTAGTTTATATGATCAAGAAGGAAAGTGTGAATGCTAGGATTGCAAGGACAATTGAGGATTTGAGTGAGTTTGATTTTAGCTTAGAATATGTGCCGGGGAGTAAAAATGTGATTGCTGATACGATGTCTAGGATGCATGGTAAGGACAGTGGTGTTGTGAAAAGTGACTGGGATCCGAATATGGTACCTGAGGGGTTGGTTGTAAAAGAGAGGTTTGAAGGGAATGGCAGAGTGTGTGAATGTTTGTTTTCAGCATTGAAAAACTTGGAAGGTAAGGGTCTGGTTGAAGAGGTACCCGGTAGTGTGAATGAGTAGAGAGTGAAGTTGATGAGTGATGTGCAGAAGGAAGTGGCATGTGTGGAGGAACAAGGTGGGCAAGGGGAAATGTTGCATGAATTGTTGTCAGCAGTAGCCGAGTTGTTTGGAATAAACGTGTTGTTGTATTTTGGATGGGACAGACCGGTTGAATATCGAGGAAGGGTGAGTACAGGTAATGAATGTGGGGTTTTGATGATTCAGTGGGGGGGAATGTGGTTGTAATTGGTTGGTTACAAAAAGGGACTGTGAAGGGGATCTGAGATCTGAGTCAGAATTGTGGAAAAGGGGAATTAACTGAGGATGAATGTGATGAGGAGGATTGTGATGTGGATAACCAGGTGGACGTGGTAGTGAATGTGTGTATGCATGGGACTCGAGGGAAAATGGTGACGTTTGTCCAAGTAAATGATAGTGAGTACTGTAGTTTGGTTGACACAGGGGCACAAGTTTCCTTGGTGAGTGAACTTGAGAGATGTGATTGGGAAGTGAAAAGGCAGTCTACAAGTGTGAGAATACATGGGTTGGGACAAGGAAGTGTTTTAGTATGGGAAGAGGTACGGTTGAAGGTTAGGTTGGGAGATCTTGAAGTAATGCATAACTTTACAGTTATAGGAGAATGATATGCCATCTTGCTTTTTAATAGGGATAGATTTTTTGAGGATCCACGATATAGACATAGATAGTATAGGTAGAAAGGGGGGCAGACAAGTAGCTAGGATTCAAGATGGTAATGTATTTGTAGCAAACTTTGTGGGTATGATTGATATTGCTAGGAGTGAGAATAATCTGTTGAGTGAGGAAGAGATTGAGGAAATGCAAAATAAGTGCCTGGAGATAAGTGTGTTGCGACAATGTGTTTTGGGAGGAGTGCGTGTGGAAGACTGGCCAAGTGAGTTGGATGTATATAAGAGGGTTGCTAAACGTTTTGTGGTGTGCAAAAACATAGTGTACTTTTTGCATCAGGAAGGGGTGTATGACAGGGAAGTGTATGTGCCGGTGTTTTCTGTTGAGTCAGCTGTGAGTATGTGTTTGTTGGTGCATGATCGGTTTGGGCATATGGGGAAAAATAAGATGTGGGAATGCATGAGAGAGATTGTATGCTCCTGGGTTCAATAAGATTTGTGTGGATGTGGCTGTCACATGTGAAGACTGTCAGAGGGGAAAGTGTCAGAGTGTGCATGCAAGTCCACCTGTGTTGCGATTGCAGATGAAAGAGCCGTTTGAAATGCTTGTGATTGATTGTGTTTCTTTGCCTAGGACTGCGAGAGGACATGTGGGGATGATTGTGATGGTGGACCACATGAGTAAATTTGCCTATGTGGTTCCCATCAAAGATAAGAGGAGTGAAACTGTTGCACGAATGGTGGGTCAAGTGATGTTGCCCATGTGTGTGTGTGTAAGCCAGCAAAAATGTTGAGTGATAATGGACCTGAGTTTGTGGGATGGGAATTTGAAGAAATGTTGAAGTAATGGGGTATTGTGCATGTGTATTCTACTCCGTATATGCCCAGTGCAAATGGGTTGGTTGAAAGGACTGTTAGGACGATGACTGAGATTTTGCGAACGATGAGTAAGAGCGACAAGGATTGGGATATGTATGTAGGATGTGCAGTTTGGGTATATAACGCCACACTGCAGAAGAGTATAGTTATGTCTCCTTGTAAATATGTGTTGAATTTTGAAAGGATTGTCAGACTGTGGTTGGGTCTGTCAGAAGGTGATCGGGATTTGTGGAAGAAAGTGAGTGAAAGGTTTGAGAGTTTTAAGATTGGGGATAAGGTGTTGAAAGAGGTGGTTGAGATGGGAAGAATGAATGTGAATAAAGTAAGGGAGAAATTTGAAGGGCCTTTTGAGATTTTGGAAGTGGGACCGAGTGGATTGAGTTATGTTTTGGGGAAATTGCGAGTAGGTGGGGGAATGGATGAGGTTAGGGCACATCATAACCAGCTCTGTAAGTGGAGGGAAGTACCACAGTATGTTCTGTCTGGTTGTGTGAGGTTAAGGAGGTTGGTGGTGCATTTTCGGTGTCTGTGAGTGGTGGTTGGGGCAGTGTTGGTTTTGGCGGGTTGTTGTGCTGGGGGAAGTCGTGTGAATGTCGTGTTCTTTCAGGCTTTTGGTGTTCGTCTGCAGTGATTTGTCCGGTTATGGAGTTTTGTGGGGGTGTGGGTTCAGGTGGTTGGTTTGTGTTTGGTTGTCGGCGGTGGTTGTGTGTCAGCTAGCCTATATCCAGTGGACAGCACAGCCTAGCCCTAAGTATCAGAAGCCAGAGGTGAGTACCTGTTTGTGTTTTTTGTTCAGTATGTAGGTATTAGGTCAATTGTCCTGCTGTATTTTGTAGTGTTAAGTGGAAAGTGTGATTGAGGGTGGGTTTGGTAGCCAGACAGGTTAAGTTTATGTGGGGGAGATTTGGTGCTTTCTCATAAGCTTGTTATCCCGCCACAACATATATTCCATTTGACAAATACATACCACATTTTTTGACATGAATCCCCCATTTTGCGTTTTAATAGCCAATTTGAGTACAAAAGAAAAGTCAGTAAAAGAAGAATAGAGTAACTTCTATACAAAATAAATGTGGCTGAAATAGCCATATTTCAATACCATGGGACTCCAGAGTAGAAGAGAAAGAGAGAGAAAAGACTGATAAGTATCAGTACCTGAAAATAGAAATAAGAAGGGTATGGGATACACCAGTGAAAATTGTACCCATAATCACTGAAACACTAGGCACGATCCTAAGATCCCTGAAAAGGAACCAGGAAAAACTAAATGCCAAAGTAGCTCCAGGACTTATGCAGAAGTGTGTGCTTCTAGAAACAGCACACATAAGTGAGAAAAGTGATGGACTACTAAGGAAGCAGGATGCAACCCAGAACCCCACACTATAAAAACCACCCAGTCGAGTTGATGACTTTGATAGGCCAAAAAACATAATAATTAAATGAATCTTCAAAGCTAGACATGCCTTACCAGAACAAAGATTCTATATATATTCACTAGGAAAATATCAGTTACGTAGGCCCACAGTAGAATAAGCATCCACTAATCATAAAATGTCAACATTCAACCATGCACAAAAAGTATAAACTACCTCTTCAAACTGTGCTTACCTTTACAAAATATAAGGTTTTGTACTGGTTTTAATTCAAAGGTAGTGTTCTTACCTTATCATATAACTTGAAAAGATCAATCAATGCAGGCTCAGACTCTGGGATGCCAAGATACTTGGCAAAGTCTTGGAGAGTAATCTGACCATTACTGATTGCAATATCAGCATATTGGCTCAGGAGCTCCTCCTCAACATTCTTTAAATTAAGCCTGGAATAAAAATTTAAATACAACATGAACTGCTATAAAGAGATTTAAAGCACGACGAGCTTCAAACATACCGATTCTTAAAAATAGAATATGTACTGTAGAATGTTATACATATAGAATTTAGGCCAAAGGCCAAGTGTTTGGTCTTTGAAGTCATTCAGTGATAGATTCTTAAAAAAATCTAAATCTCTGGCTAACCAAAGTGTAGATAGACTTTAGCAAATCATGAAGTATATGGTACAAGATTTAAGCATAAATTATTTTGATAAAGCACACTTATGCACTGGTGAACAAACAAAGAGGTATAATGGTCCATTGGCATTTGTATATGGGCTGGGTCTTTGTAAATCTTTATATTGATTTCAAAGAGAACTAAGGGAGATGTTGACTTTTCTACATTCATAATAACCTACAGTGGAAAATAATAGCAGCATGAAGGTACCCAGCCAATGCAAGTTTCCGTGAAGTACTGTAAACAGTCAAGTGCATAAGTAAATTATTCTAAGCCACACTAATATTTACAAAATATAGACCACAGAACAAAAGCTACAGTTCAATTTCTTTTAACTTTTTAAACCGCTAATTTTCCATTTAACGGCAACTTTTGTAAATAGATTAACTTATTTTCCAGTGTAAAGTACCTTGCATCAATTAAGGAGTTTTAAGTTTCCTTGGTAGTAAAAAATGTGTGGTTGTACCATCTGTGTTGAATATACCATACGAGCCTGTAGTTTACAGGTTTAGATACAAGCAAAATCCAGAGAATAAACTGTACATGAATTAATTTAAAATTGTTAACTAACTTGAGATGATTCGGTTTTCATCATCAAACACTTTAACTGGAAGCTCAAAATTTAAACTAAACCTACATTTTATTATATTTTTTCTTAACAGTATTTAGGCTTTTCTAACAAAATATCTTTTTTTCCAAGCACTCTTCACCATGGAACATCCACCTTTATTAGGCCCTCACTTCATGCTGATGATTTGTATGTCCAAAGGAAGAAATCAAAATAATTACAGAATTTCTGCTGCATGTCTAGACAAACTGCACCCTTATTGTTTCCAAGTTCAGATATTTTATGCATCTCTATTCGCTTCCAAGACTTGTCAGGATTTATAACTTGAGGTGAAACAGCAATGTTTATTAACAAGAAAACTGTTAACATTTCTGGAGCAATTTTCGTAACCACTACTGTTAGACTAATTGATACTTAAAAATAATATCTTGATTCCTGTAGCAACTGGAGTGCTCCAACAAAATTTCTGTTCTTATCCATTAATAAAAAATCTGTCAAAATTTTTAAATCAAAGACACAAGACATTCAACTTACATTGCATTTGTCCTGACATTTAAAAATATAGTACATAGCCTTCTGTAACTCATGTTATGAATCCTTGTACGTACTTGTCAAACACGCTGCAAAATTAAATTTCCATGCCTTCTCCGTAAATCTAGCTTTCTGGCCTGATTTAAGACAAAAATTCGTATTTTGATCCAATGCATAATTGACCTACCCAAGACGATGTCGCAGCTTCTGGAATTCTATGAGTCCAGTCTGACATGGCAGATTCTTGAGCTTTGCCTTATGCATCAGACGACAATCATCATATGTGTAATCGGCAACTGGCACTCCCAATGCACTGTAAAAAAGAATGAGATATTAATAATATCAACTTTTCAGCCATAAGACCGGATTACCATTAGCAGAGTCCACTGATAACCAACTACGGACTGCCTATATAATATATATATATATATATATATATATATATATTATAAACACACATACATACATACACACACACACATATACATACATTATATATATATTATCATATATATTATATATACATATATATATATATATAATATACATATATATATTATATATAATATATATATATATATATATATATATATATATATATATATATATATACATATATATGATATTTATCACATCACCGTGATTCAATATAAATCATTCGAGCTACAAATGTCCTTTAATATCTAATTCGCTCTACCTCGGAATTGATATATTTTCATATATGTACCAAGGGGAATTTTTTAGTTGATAATAATTTCATACCCCCATGGGAATCGAACCACCGTGGGGTTACGAAATTATTATCAACTAAAAAATTCCCCTCGTACATATATGAAAATATATCAATTACGAGGTAGAGCGAATTAGATATTAGACATTTGTAGCTCGAATTAATATATAATATATATATATAATATATATATATATATATATATATATAGATATATATATATATCATATATATATTTATATATATATATATATATATATATATATAATATGATTATGATATATATATATATATATATATATATATATATCTATATATATATATATTTATATATATATATATATATATATATATATGTATATATATATATATTATCTATAGTAAAAATATATATTATGTACGACCCCATATTCGTTGGAGATTGATACCACATCCCCTGCAAATAACAAAATCCACGAATACTTCAAACCCCTCTGAAAATGCTTAGAAATGCCTATTTTGAGTTAAAACACAAAAAAGAAAATCCTCTAAAAATGCTTATACCTGATAGTTTTAATAGTTTTATTACAAAAAGTGCATTTAGTTACAAAAATATGAAAATACAGTAATTTGCAAATATTTTTCAGTGAAAAATACAGCGAATAGGAGCATTTTCCCCGAATAACGGGTGTGCAGGCAGTACCCGGTTATTTGGGGGGGGTTCCATTCTCGGTGAGGTGCTGATAAGCAGAAACAGCCATTAACCAAAACTTGGCAATTTATAGCGCCTATGGGATTAATACAGGCAGTCCCCAGTTATCGGTGAACTCTGTTAATGATCCGGTTTTATGGTGCTTATCTAGTGACATAAAATTGGCAATTTATAGCTCCATAACACGCTTACAGTGGATCCCCGGATTCGCGGACTCACACATTCGCGGATTTCTCTCGGGAATGTTTCCCTGCATCATTCGCGGAAAATTCACACATTTGCGGTATTTTTCTATGAGAATTATCCACAAAATCCTAGTTTTTTTTTTTTTTTTTTTTTTTTTTTTTTTTTTATCAATTTCATCATAAAATGCACTTTTTGTGATACTATTAAAAAACCAGGTATGAAAATTTTGAGTGGTTTTTTTCTTGCGTTTTAACTAATGAAATTGGAGGCTTTAAGCATTTTTATAGGGGTTCCAAACTATTCACGGGGGGGGGGTCTGGTACACATCTCCCGCGAATATGGGGGGACCACAGTAGTTCCATTTACCAGCACCATAAGGTGCCAATAATGGAGTTATGGCCCCATAACATACCTAAAGGAGGCACCATTAACTGGTTATTTGCACCATTAAATCAACGTTTCGGTTAATGGTGGTTTTCGCCTATCAACACCATGGTGAGAACAGAACCCCTGCCAATAACTGGGAACTGCCTGTAACTGGTTAATGGTACTGATAACCAGTTAATGGCACTGATAACCATTTAATGGCACTGATAACCAGTTAATGGCACTGATAACCAGTTAATGGCACTGATAACACTTGACGACTTTTTTACAAAGAGAAGGAAAAATTTTATTTTTTTGATATTTCAGAAGCAAAAAATTTACAAAAAATATTTTTCTTTTTTGATTCCTTATCAATATACTAATATAAAATGAAAATGAAATTTTCTTGATTTCAAATGAAGTTTTTTTAAATTTTCTGCTGTTGGAAAATAAAAGGAGTAAAAAAAATATTCGCTCTTTTGTCATCGTGTAAGTGTATTATTCGTACAGTAATAAATAAAGTATTTAGCAAATGCTCTAGGTTAATTTATTTGTTTTCCATATAATACAATGTTATTTTCGTGAAAATAAAGTTTTTTTTATTATTATTAAATTTAAGGTACGTAATTAAAACATATATAATTCTAAGTAAATGTACCACATATAGTACATGCCGCTTATTAAGACAGTCCCCTGGGACCATATAAGGATCACATCACAGTCAAAGTGTTAACAGACTAAAAGGGCATCAGTTTAGTATCCTGTAATATACAGTAAGTTATTTCTGGGCTCGACCTGTGTCGGCCAGTGAAATGTTCCTATAGCACTCATTTCTAGGTATAAATAAATGCTAAATATACCAAAGAAAAAAGCCATATGGAATGCTAGAGTTACTACCTCCAGCTCGCTCACCCTCATAGGGTGTCGGTATAGACCAAGGGGTCAGAGTGAAAACCCTATCATCGATCCAGATGCTTTGCCAACTAGAAGTCTCCTCTCTCAAAATCCCCCTCTAGAGAAGTGCCGTTACAACGTCTACCTTCCGCTCGCTACTACTACCTCTGCCAGAAACCCTACATTCCTGAATTAGCACTCTCGTGTCTGCATGCGTCGTTTTCACTATCTCCAGGAAGTGTTTTTGCGAAGCATCATATCATCCCTCGACCAAGAAGCTTCTTCATCTAAGTTGAGTATTACATTTATTGTTTTTGAACACATTGGGACAACGATGTATCCATATTTGGCCCTTATTTTAAGACTCTTGTTCATGGGAGCTGGGGATGATGCTCTTACGAATCCGCCATTTTGGATGCATGGTTGGCGGCGTGCGCGATTATATCAGAATTTTATTTCGCTGTGTAATTTTATTCACCGTTTAGCACTTCACTGTATAGAAAACTGTTTTCATTTATTTTATCGTCTCGCTCCTGACGAATACTGAGAGACTTGTTTATTACAGTTTGATCCTTACATTATTATAGGGCCCGTCTCGCTCCTTCGAATACTGAGAGCCTTGTTTATTACGGTTTGATCCTTACGTTATTAGCCTATTATAGTGCCTTTTTCGTTTTCATCATACACTGAGGAGCGAGTTGGTTCCCTTTCGTACATACGGTGATATGCCTCATTCTATGTTATGTGCGAGTATTGTGGTTTCAGCGTCCTAGGCTAGCCTAGCGGTACACCAGTTTAGTCGAGGTGAAGATTCCTCATTCATTCGCGGTGCTCATGCATGTATATTTCTAGTTTAGTTTTTTATTATAGTCTTGTATTGCTTTATTTGATGAGGTTGGAAGTTCTTCACGATGTCCTACCCTACCTCTAGCCTATCCGACCAGACCTAGGCTAGATTTTGGAGGGTGGGCTAGACGGGTTGAGTATATCCCACCACCCTTAGTGGCTCCTAGTACCGCCAACCCGACCAGGCAGATATGTTTGCTTGGAGGGTGGCCCAGGACTAGAGAGTTCCTCTCTTGTTACGTATGTAAGGGCTAGGCCTATCTTACCTGACCGATCGGTAGATTCGATTTTGGAGGGTTGAGTTAGGTTCTAAGCGTCCTCTTCGTGACGTCCTTATAGGAGCCCTCTTAGCCTACCTGACCGGATCTGTACCGATTTCGGAGGGTTTTGCTGGGTGCGGTTTTCTCTCCCCCTTTTTAATTATTTTATGAATTAATTTTTGTTGAGTGTAGCCTGGGCCATTGCACCCTTTTGGGTGTCAGTCGGCCTACCGTCTTCTGCCCCCTTTAGTAGTAGGCTAGTTAACGTCTTCTCGAGAAGTGGTCTTCACTGATCAGTTGCTGTGGCCAGGCGATCACGACTCTTCCACCCTCCTCCAGACATTCCCCCTCCTCCCGGACTTGTTCCGGCACTGCTTCGTTAGCTCGCTGCCCAAGTAATCCTACCGATGAACAACAGCTAGAGTGTAGAGCACGGTCCTGGGGATTAGTCGGAGGAGATTGGGGGATTAGTAGATTATGTACTCTCTGTTGGTATGTCTCCGGGCCTGTTTATTCCGGCGAGGCGTGGTCTACCATCACACCCACCAGGAGGCTATATGCTGGAGTTTATGTACCGCTGTTCCGCCGCTCGTATCAGGCCAACCCCGCCCGTTATAGATATTGTGATAACGAGATTATGGATTCCGGAGTAGGCGGAGACATTCAGAGCTTAATATTAAGAAAATTAATTATGTAGCTTCTGTAGGTATGTCTCCGGGCCTGTGTTTATTCCGGCGAAGTATGGTCTACCATCACATGCGCCAGGATGTATTCACCGGAGTTCTACGTACCGTTGTTCCCGCCGCTCTGTTTTCCGTCTTCTATGTTATCGCTGCTGCCCACTCCAGCGGAGGCAGAACTGGGCTCCGAGAATGCGCTTCCAATTAGTTGGGAATTGCTACTCTACTCCGGGGCGATCAGACTCGGGCTTAGGTTTTGCCTTGTTTCCCTGTTCTGCTCGTATCAGGCCAACTCCGCCGGTTATAGCTTTGGCGATACCCAGAGTATGGATTCCGGAGCAGGCGGAGACATCCAGAGCTTTATTATTAACAAGTAAGTTGGAGATTATAGTTGATATTACCTTTAGCTAGTTAAGTAACTTGTTTAAGTGTACACATATCGCCGGAAATAACTCTGGCGGCATTATTTGACGATACTCATGTATCTTTCCAACTTACAGATGGTTCGCTGCCAGGAGGTGGGGTGCCCAACCGTCCTTCAGAATACGTATGGGCATGAGGTCATGCCAGCTGCGCCATCCAACTGGAGGGACTCTTGGTCTGGCACCCAGAAGCCTGCGTGGTGTGTTACGGCCTCATTAGGAACGTGACAGATGAGTCGGTAGGTAGCATTCTCGCCTCATTGTTACTCTGAATTCTATGTTACACCTATCGATTGCACATAAATCAAACTAGATAACGAGGAAAAGTCCCCGACACTGTGGAACCTGATTTGATTATCTCTTACAGGTTGATCTGGCGCTCAAGGCCTCCTTGTGGACGACCCTCAAGGCCTGGGTAGGGGGGTTTGGGAGGAACGTCAGATCCGGCCAACCCTACATGCTGTCGGAGATGTGTCTCCTCCTCTACCCGAAAGCTAAGGTTTCGGCGGATGTAGCGGCTCCCATAATAGAGCGGA
Organism: Macrobrachium nipponense; assembly: GCF_015104395.2. Lineage (NCBI taxonomy): Eukaryota > Metazoa > Arthropoda > Malacostraca > Decapoda > Palaemonidae > Macrobrachium > Macrobrachium nipponense. The sequence goes on from NC_061101.1 coordinate 31,241,330, forward strand.
TCCGCCAAGAGACCCAAGCACCTCCGGAGGACCAAGAGGGCTTGTGCGATGATATGACAGAGGAGGTGGCGGCCATCAGCCTGCATCAAGAGCCCATGGCCATCGAGGACCATGAGGAAGGTAGGGAGGTAAGTGAGGCAGGTAATCGGGGTGCTAACGTTCTCTCCTTCAGCCCAACTCCTCCTCCTTCTTCCTTTCAGGGCTTCCCTGGGAAGTCCACGACCTTTGGGAATAGGACGGGCTCAGTAATCCCCAAGGTGAAAACCTTGAAGACGAAGTCTCTGCCGAAGGCGGTTAGACCAGCCAAGCCTTCTCCGGCAGGCTCCGCCAGGTCGTCATTGGCCCCCGAGCCTACAACTTCCTCAGCCAAAGCTACTCCCCCACCCAAGGGGTCGAGAGCTAAGACTTCTAAAGCCAGACCGAAGTAGTCCAGCTTCGATCAGGAGGCTTTCGCCACTCTTCTCATGTAGAAGATGAGCGAAGTAGTGGACTCGAGACTTCAATTGATGTTCACTCAACTCGCCTCGGGTCTAGAGACATCCGGACAGTCCATTCTGTCTCCAGCCCAAAGATTGCAAACCCAGGAGGAATTGGTGGCCGGATTTATCCAGTCCGGAAGCACATCGCAGTCCTTTGCGGTGCCGGACGCATCCAAGCTCCCACCATTTGAAAATAGCAACCCATGGCGGTTGGCTCTACATGCTCCATTTTCAGAGGGCAGGCTTACAATTGAGGGTTGCGGAACCCGACCTGTGAAAGACTATGAGTTCTTCCCGCCAAGCCTACAATTCCCCTTCCCAGGCTTCGCTAGGCTAGCCGAGGAAGCATTGGTCAGGGTAGACAAGGTCCCGAAAGAGACAGTGATCTACCCTAGAGATGGGTAGACAAGGTCCCGAAAGAGACAGTGATCTACCTTAGAGATCAGGCTCCGTCGGCATGGGTCCGCACCCTTACGGAATGGGAGTGCGTCAACACCAAGTTGACGCCTCACAAAGGTTGCTACAGTGGTCCCCCCGTATTCGCGGGGGATGCGTACCAGACCCCCCCGCGAATAGTTAGAATCCGCGAATGTTTGGAACACCCCTCTAAAGAATGCTCATAAACTCCTATCCTAAACATGCAAACACCAAAGTATCCCTAAAAAGACCATCCTTCATCAAATATAAATATACATAAAATATCCTATTATGGTTCATATTAATCTTTGAAATATTATTAATACTGTTTTAAAGTAAATCTTACATTTTATGGTTATACATAAATACATACTATGTACGTACTGCATGACTTAGTTACGTATGTGAAAATAATTCAGTCCCCCCATAAGTATTCAGTATGCACGTTTTCTTTCATACTGTTACTATTTGAGGCATCCATTTTCTTTTTACAATGGAAACAATTGTATGTGAAATCACAAATACCAAATGTCTACTCAAAGTATTATCCTACATCAAATATACCATTGAATTGGTATTATTAATATCATTTTAAAGTCATCTTAAACATTTTACCATTAGAAATATATAAACAGCCAATAGCAGAGAGAGAGAGAGAGAGAGAGAGAGAATAAACTCCTTGATTTCAATAGATTGAAATGAACGTCTGTAGGCAAATTTTTTCCCCTCCCACAAATACATATATTTCTCCAGAGAAGAGAGAAAGAGAGGACTGTGCAATTATGTTTGTCTGTTTATCAATTCTTTTGCTGAGAGCGAGAGAGATAAAAGAAGGAAGAAATAGAAACACCAAATGTATACCTTATGTAACATCCTGCATCAAATTTACCTTAAATTATTATCATATTACTGTATTAATCTTAGAGATTGTATTAATATAATTTTGAAGTAATCATAAACATTAGTAGCCTTAAAGGATATGTACTTATAACACTTGCAGCCAAGAGAGACAGAGTTACCACTATGACAAGTATCTTGTGAAGAGAGAGAGAGAGATTACATAACACCATTAAATTCGTTGACCATTGTATGGCATTGTTACTTTCCCAGCTCCAAGTGTCACTGGAGTTGAGGTAGGGAAATTGATACAGGAAAAGACGAAGGGAAGAATTTTCATTTGAAATTAGTTATCGTATTATTACTACTTCTATTATTATTATTATTATTATTATTTGAAAATAAAATAAACACGTGCATCTACCATAAAAAATTCTCTCATCTCAGTAATTAAGAGGAGTTATCCTTACAAGTGAAATGGAAAGGTCACTTTCATCCCTTTAAAATACTACCATTATGAATTTTGTAATTACAGTTTTATTATTATTATTATTATTATTATTATTATTATTATTATTAATTAAATAACTGAAATTATCAATAATCATTTACATACTAGTACCATAAAAATTCTTTCATCTCGGTAAAGAGAGAGAGAGAGTGTTTCTCTCTCTCTGTTCTCTCAAAAAATACTTATAACGCTTCCAGCGAAAGAGAGGGAGGGAGTTACCACTATGACACATTATCTTGTGTGGCAAAAGAGAGAGAGAGAGAGAGTTAACCTTAATTAAAAGTGACATGGATAGATTAGTATTGTATTTCTTTAAAATACTATCACATAATATGAATTTTGTAATTACAGTTATTATTATTATTATTATTATTATTATTATTATTATTAATATTATTTGAAAGTATTAAAAACAAATAGTAACAAGTACTATAAAAAATCTCGAGTCTCAGTAAATGAGAGAGAGAGAGAGAGAGAGAGGGGGGTGGGGGGGGGGGGGGGGAAATTTCATGAGCACTTGATGGCAGCAACAAAACAGCTATTTCCCCCTCATGTCACTTAACTTGATATGTATATCTGACAGTTTTAGTACCTGGAGTTAGACTCAAAGAAGACTGGGATTTCCTTCATTCTTCCATAATTTTTTAAATTTATAAGCTAAAATCTTACTAATTCACTATGGTATTTTCTTTAATGAATTGATATTATTGCTGTATAAATTAAGGGGGCCGGCTGGAACCCCTATATATGGTGGTATAGAGCGAAAAATGCAAAGTCATGAAAAAATTCATGGAGCTTCATAAGGCAATTGAGAATACGTATACGAAATATTTCGTCAAAATTCCTCTTACTTTCATAGTTACAGGGTAATTAGTTAACGTAACTCAATAAGCCTAAAACATTGATCCGTACAAGAAAATGCAATATTTCTTCTATTATCGTAAATTTTGATAATTATTGTCAAAGAAATTGGGAGAAATGGCATCTGTAGACATTCCCCGAGTCGAGAAGGAGACTTCAGGCTCAGCTACCAACCAAGTCCAGTCCTGATTTAGTGCGATCACAGACTTCAAGTAGTGTACACGTTCCATTTCACCTCTGACAATCGCCCGCTTTTACGTATGTTTATGTATGTTTCGGCAAGAATTTCATCATGCCAATGAGAAAAAGACAAGGAAAACATCTCGCTAACATACAGACGAAGAAAAATCGTTCAAGTATTATTACAGAATATCATAATATATGCGTAGTTAGTGAAGAGAGAGGGGAGGGTTGCTTAGTAACGCCCCCGTCTTGCTTGACAGCACACGTCACACTGTGCTACGATCTTAGAGCAAAGAGATCTTCATTTATGATAAATAACAAAGTTTTGGTTTTTTAATACCTAAAATGGAATATGAAATTCATAATAATCATGATTTATTAAATTGTCTTTGTAAAAAAAGAGTATGCCTTCGAGTTTCACCTCTTGACATTCTCTTGCATTTACGTTTGTTTATCTTTGTTTCGGGCAAGAATTTCATCATGCCAAAGAGGAAAATACAAGGAAAACATCTCGCTAACATACAGAAGAAGAAAATTCGCTGTGATAAGCAGAGTTAGTGAAGGGGAGAGAGAGAATTGCGTAGGAAGGAGTGCCCCATCTTGCCTCAAGCAGTGCCCCAGGCTGCGATATATGAGCTAAGGGATCATCATTTATGATTACATTATGATAAATAAAATAGTTTTGGTTTATTAATACACAAAAACGAAATATACATTCATAATAATCATTATTTATTAACATTGTCTTTATAGAAATAGGAAGGAAAACTTTGAACGCCCGTATCTCAAAACTATACTTATTGACCTTCAAAATCTATCTTCTCACTTAGTTTTAAAGCTATAACATTGGAATTTGGTATATAACTCAGAAAGACATTATAGAACAGTCAAATAGAGCCCTTTTTTCCAATTTTTGTTTCGTATTTTTTTTATAAATTTTTTTCTCCTGATTTATAGGGTTTATTTTTTTACCATAATGAAAAATTCATATCTAGCAAAAAAATGACTTTTAGAAAAAAAAACTCTCCAGTCGATTGGAGGTCTACATCAGGTCTATATATGGTAGTAATCCCAGGTCTTAATATTAAATATCAAGGGAGGAGATAGAATTTGAAAAATGGTTATTTTCGGGATAAATCGCCCTGGTGTCACAAAACCGAAGGTCAGAGGCGAAAATCATATGCGGTTTGGAGATGTCCCAAGTCACCTTTTAAGTGGTATGAATATCAAAGTCCTGTCCTTAAAAAAGGGCATTAGCCGGCCGGCCCCCTTAATATCAATATTTGAAAATAGTAAATCATTTATTTATCATACAAAAAAAAACATACATCTTTGTAGTAGAGAGAGAGAAAATTATTATTTTTATTATGTGATATCATTTAAACTTATTAAACTTACTAATACAGTATTAATCAAAATTAATATTTGAAAATTAGTAAATCATTTTTGTATCATAAAAATGTAATAAGTCATGAAAATAAACATCAAAATACACTAATTAGGGATTATTTTCGCTGGCAAATTCCGCGAATGGGCGAGTCCGTCCGCGAATAATTTCTAGATAGGTTCCAAAGAAAAATCCGCGAATATGTGAGTCCGCGAATACGGGGGGACCACTGTATACCATGTTTGTAGCGCCGGATAACATCCCTACACCTTGCACATCGAAGATCGCAGAATTGACACTGCAAGCCGGAATGGAGGATAAACCCATGCCTCAGCTAAAAGAGATGGAGGCTACCTCTTTGCTCTTTCCCGGAGATCTGGAGTGTTGGGTTGGCACTCTGGCAACGTTCAGAGTGGGCAAACTCTACCCGAAGTGTGCCTCCACACAATTCAGTGAACGTTTGCCTACAATTTCGGATACCATGATAAAGGCGGAATTCGAAGCAAGATGTAGGCTGAGCAGGTAAATTAACTCAGTCACCACTGCAGAGTTGACAGCTTCTGTCTTTGCAGAGGAGCCTCTATTCCGGGTCCTGACAAAGTCGCTGCTGCAGACATATCAATTGGACCTGTATGATTTCATAGTGGCTAGACAAGCCTGCAGGAAGCATGTCTTTGCTAATGCCTCCATCAGACATGAGCCTAACAAGCTCATAAAGGCATCGATCTAGGGGGCCAACCTCTTTCCTGAGGACGTGGTTAACAGCGTCCTCAGCGAGGCAGCTAGGGCTAACCAGAACCTTCGTGTCCGCTAGGGACTTCCCTTAAAAAGGAAGTTCGAGACCCCCGGACCACAAGCCAAAAGTAGGAAGAGGCCTAGGAAGTATCAGCCTTTCCAGACCTCTCAGCCTCAAGCAGTGGTACAGGTAGTTCCTGTCTCCCAAATGAATAAGCCTTCGACAGCTAAGGCACAACCACAACAGCAGTTTGTTCTGCTGCAGAGTCAACCGACTCAACAGCCCTCGAGTTCGGCTGCCCTTGTGACTTCCCCAACCTTCAAAGCCTCCTTTGATACACAGGGCGTTTCGAGGCTATACAGGCAGTCCCCGGGTTATGACGCCTACAACACTCATCTGGGAGATGAAATATGACACCAAAAATGCAAAATAATCAATATTTGAAGGTTTTTTTTATGAAAAATGCCATAAGAATGCAGTTTACATAGTTTTCAATGCACCCAAAGCATTAAAAGTAAGGTTTTCCTAGGATTTTTGACGATGTTCCGGCTTACGACGATTTTCGGCTTACAACACGTCTCAAGAACGGAACCCCCGTCATAACCCGGGGACCGCCTGTAATAGGCACGCAAAGGGTAGCAGAGCAAGAGGTGCTTACCGGTAGAGAGCGGGCTCTAGAGTTCTCTCAAGAGGCAGAGGCTTCAGAGGAGGCAGAGGAAGTAAGACCTCAACCAGTCAATGAGTCTCTGCAGGTAGGCGGGAGACTGTACCTCTCCTGGGACCATTAGACCTTCAGTACGTGGGCCCACAGTATTGTATCGAAAGGTCTGGGGTGGAGATGGAAAAAAGGGCCTCCTCCACCGGTCAGTTTCCATCAGATTCCAACGACAGACCTTCTAGACTATGCCAAAGACCTTCTTAAAAAGAAGGCAATAAAGAAAGTCAGTTGCCTGAAATTTCAAGGACATTTGTTCAGTGTACCGAAGGAGGACTGACAAACAAAGAATGATTCTGGACTTGTCCAGTCTCAACTCGTACATTCAATGCGACAAGTTCCGCATGCTAACCGTCTCGCAGGTGCGGACCTCACTTCCCCGTGGGGTCGTCACCACCTCTATCGATCTTATAGACGGTTACTATCATGTACCGATAGCAAGAAACTTCTCTCCATACCTAGGCTTCAAACTAGGAAAACAAGCTTACTTGTTCAGAGTCATGCCATTCGGGGTCAACAGAGCGCCTAGAATATTCACCAAACTAGGAGAGACAGTAGTGGAGGAACTAAGAGCTCAGGGGGTGATGTTAGTAGCTTACCTAGACGACTGGCTCATTTGGGCAACCAACGACGAGGAATGTCGCAAGGCAACAGCCAAAGTAATAAAATTCCTAAACTACCTGGGTTTCCAGATAAACAAGGAAAAGTCCCATCTCATTCCGGCATCTAAATCTGTATTTTATTATTTTGCTATTAATTATCTTTTGGTACTCGCTCTCACCTACCTGCCTCACTTGTAATTCCTGCCTTTCTGCCTTTTGTTCCGGACTGGATTGCTCATCAACCCACTCCTGTACATGTACATAGTTCATGAACCCTTAAACGCCTAAGGGGTATAATAAAAATCGTCTCCCGTATGCCTAGGGGGTCTCGGAATGAGCGCCGAAGCGGAAAAAATATTTTTTTCAAAAAATCACAGAACGCTTAGTTTTCAAGAATAAGAGTTCATTTTTGGCTCCTTTTTTGTCATTGCCTGAAGTTTAGTATGCATTCATCAGAAATGAAAAAAATATCATTATCATATATAAATAATGCGATATATGATAGTGCAAAAACAAAATTTCATATATAATTGTATTCAAATCGCGATGTAAAAAAAAAGTTTTTTTCAAAAATTCACCATAAATCTAAATATTGTTCTAGAGGCTTCCAATTTATTTCAAAATGAAGATAAATGATTGAATATTACTATATTGTACGAGTTTTATCTTACAATTGCAGTTTTCGACCATTTCGGACGAGTTAAAGTTGACCGAATGTCGAATTTTTTTATATATATCTTTTATATGCAAATATTTCAAAAATGAGAAAAGCTACAACCTGCAATTATTTTTTGTTGTATTCTACATGAAATTGTGCACATTTTCATTTATAAAACTATGAAACGCCTAATATGAAACGGAGCAAATATTCCAAGCATGCGACGTACACATTTCGGAGATTTGTGGCGGAGAATCCGTACGCGGAGGGAAGGAAAGTTTTTTTTTTTTTTTAAATTCACCATAAATCTAAATATTGCGCTAGAGACTTCGAATTTGTTTCAAAATGAAGATAAATGACTGAATATTACTAGACTGTAAGAGTTTTAGTTTACAGTTGCATTTTTCGACCATTTCGGTAGAGTCAAAGTTGACCGAAAGTGGTTTTTTTTCTATTTATCGTGATTTATATGGAAATATTTCGAAAATGAGAAAAGCTACAACCTTCAATCTTTTGTTGTTGTATTCTACATGAAATTGCGCTCATTTTCATATATGAAACTTTATGTAACGGCTATTTTTTTTTTAAATGGTGCAAACATTACGACAATCGCACGTATAATTTTTTCGGAAAAGTTACCGCGCGGACGTAAGGAAAATGTTTTTTTTTTCATAAATTCACCATTAATCGAAATATTGTGCTAGAGACTTCCAATTTGTTGCAAAATGAAGGTAAATGATTGAATACTACTAGAATATAAGAGTTTTAGCTTACAATTGCGTTTTTCTACCATGTCGGTAGAGTCAAAGTTGACTGAAGGTTGAAATTTTGGCACTTATCGTTATTTATATGAAAATATTTCAAAACTGATAAAAGCTACAACCATGGGTTGTTTTTAGTTGTATTGAGCATGAAATTGCGCACATTGCCATATATAAAACTTTATGTAACGGCTAATTTAAAATGGTGCAAACATTACGACAATCGCACGTATGATTATTTCGGAAGAGTTACCGCGCGGACGTACGGAAAAATTTTTTTCATAAATTTACCATAAATCGAAATATTGTGCTAGAGACTTCCAATTTGTTGCAAAATTAAGGTAAATGATTGAATATTACTAAATATAAGAGTTTTAGCTTAAAATTGCGTTTTTCGACCATTTCGGTAGAGTCAAAGTTGACCAAAGGTTGAAATTTTGTCACTTATCGTTATTTATATGAAAATATTTCAAAACTGGTAAAAGCTACAATCAATAGTATTTTTTTGTTGTATTCTACATGAAAATGCGCACATTTTCATATATAGTACTCCATGTAATGGCTAATTTAAAATGGTGCAAAAATTATGTCAAAGTGACGAAATAATTTCTGAGATGTGTCACTGATACTTCTTAGTGCGTTAAGAAAGAAATTCGCGCTTGCGCGCCTGCATATTGATTGTAAACAAAACAACACCTTGATCCGTGAACTCCCAGCATCCCACAAGGCGCGTGATTCAAAAGTTTTCGGCTGGTAGGCCTAGTTTTCGGCTGGTAGGCCTATAAGTATTTTTCCGTGAATTTTTAAAAAACTTTTCTATGTCGACGTAAATTACGTCCGGTCGGCACCCAAAAGACAATTTATCTCGACGTAAAATACGTCCAATAGGCGTTTAAGGGTTAATGTATTTGTTTTTATGTTCATTACCTGTTGCTTTTTCCCATGATAGTATGGATTTGGTCATATTAGGTACATTTTACCATTTGTAATTTGTTATCCTTACCTTGGTTATTAAAACAATAATTTTAAGAAAATTTTATTTTCCTTTCATATAAATTTTTGTTTAAATTTTATTTCCCAGCTTGTATGGCCAATTCTCTGTTACTATTTCACTGGCTGACACAGATCGAGCCCAGAAAAAGGATTTTGACAAAGGAAAAATCTATTTCTGGGGGAAGACCTGTGTTGCCCAGTGAACCCATCCCTCTCTTTTTCCTTTCCCCACCCTTTAGCTGGCCCAAGCTTGGGTGCGTATTCAGGAATGAGGGTTTCTGGCAGAGGTAGTAGTAGCGAGCGGAAGGTAGTCGTAACGGCACCTCTCTAGAGGGGGATTTTGAGAGAGGAGACTTCTAATTGGCAAAGCATCTGTGATAGTGGTTTCCACTCGCCCCTGTGCTATACAGACACCCTATGAGGGTGAGCAAGCTGGAGGTAGTAACTCTAGCATTCCATATGGCTTTTTTCTCTGGTATATTTAGCATTTATTTATAGGAACATTTCACTGGGCGACACAGGTCTTCCCCCAGAAATAGATTTTTCCTTTGTCAAAATCCCTTTTTGATGCTCTAACAATGAGAACATTAGCATGCTACATAGTAAAATTGAACCTGTATTCATAGAGAAAAGCAGTTGTGGAGAAAGTCTGTCCATACAATCCCATGCTGTTTCCTCAATGGTGGGTGAAGAGCATTGTGGCAAGGACCTATTTCAACTACGTGAAATGTTCTAGGGGCCTAAAATGATCAAACAACTGACTGAACAAACTAATCTCTAAGGTGCAGAATTCTGCGACTATATTTCTGATTCATGGATACCATAATCTGTCATGAAATGAAAATAATGAAGCACCAGAGATTGGCAAAACAATGAGAAGGGACAGGTTCCAGGCAACCACAAGATTTCTGCATCTTGCTGATCAAAATCATCTAATTCAAAGTTGGGTAGTTACAGGTCAGTAAAATTTTGACGCAAAATGTGGATGCTGTGTAGTACAAACAGATTTCCAAAAAGCTCTCTATTCACTGAGTTTGTTTGTTTGTATGGTGTTTTTAAGTTGCATGAAACCAGTGGTTATTCAGTGACGGGTGTATTTCACCAGAAATACACATCTCTAACTCAGTGGAATGCCTGAGAATAAAACTCGCTGCCACCAAAGTGGCAAGCCAAGACCATACCGATCACGCCACTGAGGCACTTCTGTTCACTGTGGTAAAGTGGTTGTCAGTCCCTCTATACTCACTGTGGTAAAGTGGGTGACAATAAGACAATGGAATTGGGTGTATTCAATGAAATTTTGCTGCCAATTGAGAAAGCTAACTTATATTTTGATATTAAAAATTTTTTCACAAGCCACAAACTACTGAAAGATGCTCCAAAAATATAGAGGCCTGCCGAACCACTTATGAAAACATAACATGAAACTGTCTTCTCCTAACAAAGAAAACATTCAGAAAGCAGCCAGCAACACTGATATTTTGACTATAAATGAGACAGAGTTACAAGGATTAGGATGTTGCAAAGACTTGTTAGTCCATCCGAGGAGACATTGTATGCTCACTTATCTCTAGGGGCAGGTTTTACTGTGCATTCAGTGTTTTAATGATTCTGTCTAGCTTTCTTTTAAACTCTTCCACACTGTTGAGAGAGAGAGAGACAACTACTTTCAAAGATGTAGCAGAATGTCTTTTTCTAACATACTGAACTTGGCAGTATGTAGTAGCTGCCTTTACATTCCACAAATATTCATTCATCCATAGCCATAACACATCTCCAGTTTGGAAATACATGGTACAAGCCATAATAAGAATGAGAAAGGTGGTGATGATGCTTAGAAGACCAGTAGCACCACCAGCCAAAGCAGTAAGGTGCTCTAGAAATGAAAAACGCATGATTGTAGTGCACTAAATTTGAAAAAAAAATCATCATTAAAAGTACCATGTACGGTCAAAAGCATAGCAAAGACAGGTGTGGTGAGGTACTATCTGCCAATTCATAAGTGTTCATTATTCAGTATAAAGGTAGAATATGTTTGAATTTTATGGTATCATACCAATATATTTAAATTACAACCTTGTGGTATATATGTTTACAAAACAAGCTGAAACATGATAAAGATTGTGTCTATATTCCTTTCATAAAAAATGTTGGTGCATGTAAATGACATTTCCATTTTGGAAAAAATTGAGAGAATAGTTCAATTTGTCACCAGTAAACTTTGCTTTGTATCGAAAAGACTACATATCAATATGAGCCTATACAGTATTCCAAAATAAAAGAATTTACAACATAGGAACACTGGTCAGCCATTATACTTTAGAGCCAAAGGACACCCTCATAACATGTTATCTCATCAACAATTCCTTACATGCTTCTCCACTGCTATCCCATTATCTACATCTAAACCTTACCTAAAGAAACTAACATTTTTCTGGATGAGCTAAAATTTACATTACCACCAGCTTTCTGCAAACAGAAATAATCACTGCATTTTAGGATTGAAGTTGGAGAGGAATTACATTAGATGCTGGATTATCACATAACTGGTAGTTAGGGGTTTTCTTATATAAACAAAAATTATACATTCCATGCTGGTCTGGATAAAATGTGGTTACTCCTGCTATAAAAATTCAGATGTCTGTAATCCATATGCAAATCTTTTAAGATGACTATGTAACTTTATATGATATCTAAAAATGTTGAGTAAGAAAGTTATAGGTTTCTAATGTAACAACTTTTTTTAAGGTGCTTACATCAACAAAATGAAAAAATTTAGAAAATACCATCGAGATACTTACTCAGCCATTACTTGTCGAACATTACTGGCAAATAGCTTGGCGTCCATTTTCTCCTCTTCATTTGGAGTGTACACTGGTAAATACTCCAGCTCAACATAATTGTGGAACTGACACAGGGTTACCCAAAGCATCTTTAACCTATTGGAAGAAAATATTTTCATAAGAGATATATGCAAGTACCATGGGTAAATTGTCAGACAGGAACGGGAATTAGAACCAAACAAAACTCTGCTCTGAAAGCAATAGTACAGATGGTCCTAATCAACTTAACATTTGGCACAATATGTAGAATGTTATAGTTATTATGAAGGTCTAGAATATACAGAAAGTTTGTAATTTTGTAAGTAGCAATATGGGGCAAGTCATACATTTGATATATTAACTTTATTGTTGTAAATAATGTTGTAGTATTTGCTGAATATATATCTTCATTTAGCAAAAACTAATATATTAAGAGAAAAGGAATAGGTAGATCACTTAGAGAAGTTTTAATGGAAAGCATGAAACTGATGTAAGGATTAGATTGAATCCTTGAATGCATAACAAAGAAGTGTTTTTCTTTATCAGAGTACGTATACAAATAGAAATGAGAAAGATGTGATTTTAAATCAAAAGTAGAAATGATGCAGCAATAGCAATGCCCAGTGAGTTCATACATTTACTATGTCAAAATGTATACTCACAATCTAACAAAATCTACTGCATAACAAATTAAACTACCTAATTTCACTTACGCTCCAGGCCCATCCCAAGTCCAAGTAAAGGAGTCGGTACGGTTATTATACCGAATAATGACTGGCTGGACGGGTACACCAGGATAAAATGCACCAGGTTTGAAAGTGATTAGGCAGGATCGATTGGTACACGTACCTTCTGGAAATATCATTACCTGGAAACAAAGAATATTGTATTAATTTACTATAGGTACTTGAAAAAATTAAAGGAATTTCAAGTAATTTGTTATGCAAAAGACAGGATCTGACCTCTCATACCATATTTTCAATGGATTCTAACATTCTCCTCATCATCCTTGCTGTAGTATCCAAACACTTTTCTGGAGCAAGCCTGGTTTTTGGTTAGTGCCTCCAAACCTCTCCAGTTAATCTTGGGTCTTCTGGGGCTACTTCTAGCTCTCCCAGGATGCATAAGCACTACCACTTCAGCTTGCTGTAGTATCCTTATTTCCATTTTGGCATGTGGTCACTAGTTATTACAAATGGCAGATAAAGGCCTGTATGTATACACAAATAAATTCTATTGCTGCAAGAACATATAAAAACATACCTGTTGTAAATCTTTTAAAGAAATCACTGTGAAACCAGATATCCTTTAACAAGAAACTGGGCCTTCAACAGTTCCTTTTGTTTATAGTACTGCTACTGCCTTTGTTATGAATAAAAAATTCTTGTCTAATCAGCAATTCTGTATTTACACAGCAAAATAAAAGTAAGGAAGCCTCAAAAGGCCTAAACTGTTCTTAAGAAGAGGAGCATCCCCTAGATAAATGCTTGAAGTTCAATTTCAGATTAACAACAGAACAGTACTTAGTCAATCCAAATACTATATGATTTAATAGTAGTATGGTATGCTAAAAATATATATGTATTACAAAAAACAATTAGATTCTACCATATTCCATTCCATTTTTTAATATACAAAGTGGGATGACTCCACTTATAGGAGCAAAAACTTTCTATTTTTAAAAATTACCCACCTGAGGCCAATCTTCATCACTCATGGATCTGCGTTTAATTTCCTGAATGGTATTTTGACGGGAATTAGTGTCTTCACGCCATACATAGACAGGCTGTGTATAGTCTATATATTCTGTTGATGGTTAAACAAATATAAATTAACACCAAGTTTCCTGAAATACATCAGATTTTTTAAAAAACACTAAAATTAGAAAAAACTAAATTTCAATTACTAAACATATAGATAACTTTAGTTAATGCAGTTGCAACAACTA
>NC_061101.1:31257739-31262739 GCF_015104395.2 Macrobrachium nipponense
AAAGCCATGCACATCATAAGCTACTAAACTTTTTTTCCCCACATACTTATAAAATACCATCTTTCTCCAAAATGACTAGTATTGTAATCACACCTGTGAAAGAAAAAATAATTTTAGTTAGGCATTTATCAGAATTTTACAGAAAAAAATCTTATCTTTAAAATCATTTCAATTTACATGCTTAACAGGTGCCACTTAACAAAACCATTCAATGAAAAAAGCATCATACTGCAAGTTCTATACTGACTGAACACAAGTAATATATCTATTATAAGGCTGAACAATCCCATGGAAGCCTGCAATGTATTTCATAAACTGTACATTAAGCCCTCTGAGATATACTGAGATGTACAGCAGTGTCCAGTGAGGGCCAATTCACATTGATTAAGGTATAATGAAATGTGTCAGGGCACTAAAATACCAAGTTACAATCAGTCATTTGTAGCCTATACATTTGCTTTTTTTTGTCAAGAGCAAAATAGAACACACAGAGCTATACCACATACATAATGAATCCACTTCTACTTACAGAAAATTATGAAAAAATATATGTGATCAATCAATATTTTCTGAATCTATGAAGACCTGAACTGAATCACATTACTGGAAAGTTTTGCCACTGGAACTTTCATATACCTAAGCATGGTTGGGGTACTATATTCTGAAACTCTTGGTTTCCTCAGCATAGAAAAGTACCAGCCACTACCTAAGATTCACAGCAACAGTAAAACATCAATACTATTTGTATGCCTATGCTATTCATTACAGTACTTTGTACAAGCAAAATATTCCCAACTTTCATTGCTGCAAAGCTACAGGTCTTCAGTTCGCTATACACGATCTAAATGCATCCACAGGCTTCAATCACAGCACAACTACAATTTGTCAACTAAATCTATATTCACCAACCAATAAAAACTTTTCCTCCTCCCCAATTTAATGCTGCAACTTTGAAAACCCACAACAGCTATATCTAATATTTGATATCTGAAGCAAAACTCACCTGGAAAACTTTACCAATAGACAAAATACCACAGTATTTAGGGTTAAAAAATTCTTTAAAAATTCTGAGTTGTAACACAAATACAAAAATAAATGCGAAAAACTAGGAACCACATATGTACATGGAAAAGGCACTATCAACCTATACATACACACTTATTCTAAACATTTTCTACAAGGCTAATTCTAGAAGTCACAGCAATAACTTTCTCAGTATCTGTTTGTCTTGTCTGAGATGTTAATGAACTGAAGACTTAGTTTTTCTGCTAAAATATGATATTAGGTAATTGCTATGGCAAGCAATACAAGTAGATGACCAATTATGTACAGTACTGTAGCAGTACAATAGCTATCTGCCTATGGCAGTAATAGTCATAATGTTCAAAAGAACATTCCTCTAAACTACACTATTTTGGAGATCAGTGGTTTCCTCATCCAAGCAAATCTGTCTTTAGTGTATTGACCCTCCTCATAAAGACTTTCATATCATAACAGTGGCATCATGTGGGTTGTAGGACCGATGTGACATTTGATAAATGCTTCTAAGGAATCCTTTATTAGCGTAACATTTTCCAGACCTACATTCAGGCAACCCACTTTAATTTTACCAATATAGCTGGCAATTTAGCATATCTCATCTATCCTATGAATATGGGATGCAAGTGCAGTATTCCTTGATAGGACTGCAAAGTCGGTCACCTCCACCTAATACTCTTTTGCTGACTACAATGTTAGGAAATTTGCAATAATGACCCTAGTAGAAAAAAAGAAACAAACAACAGTATGGCTATTTTTTTGTATATTTATGATGTTGGTCTGGTTGCAGATTTAACCTCAGGATTACGGTCTGCCTTTGCATCAGTGCCCAAGTTTGTTGGGTGTGTGTGTCTTTTCTTTAGTTTTATTACAAAGATTAATTCTTTTTTCCACTCTAGTTCAGTATATATTTTTTCAATTCTCTACTATGAATACAAGCTAGTAGCTAGTGTTGTACTTCACTTTCATCTTCTTCATAAGCTTATTGTAATTATTAAAGTACCACACTACTTTCTTCCCTGTTAACTTGGCATACCATACTGTGCACTATTTGTCTTCCTTAATTTTGCTCTTCCATTTATTATCTTATATCAAGATAGACAATTTTTTTAAGGCTTTACATCTTGATTAATTTTGCTGTAATGTAATGAACATCAGTGGCACTTCGACTTAATGGACCTCAACTTAGCAGTACTTAATCGCAAAAATCCACTAAGACTCTCTCTCTCTCTCTCTCTCTCTCTCTCTCTCTCTCTCTCTCTCTCTCTCTCTCTCTCTCTCTCTCATGATTAATATGAGTTACTTATGTTTAAAATTAAACAAAATTAGTTTTTTTTTTATACCATATGGGTTTTGTGTACACTATTTTACATATCTTCTACAGGTACATACACTTTTTTATAAGAATTCCTTTTGATGATAGTATACCTCTGAATTTGAAATATAAGGAAATGAATAGTATTTTAAAATTAATGGTAATTATCAAATACTGCTTAGGATAAGATATCAAGTTTGTGTTACATTATAGGCTATGCAAATTGGCCCCAGGGTGCCCTATTATGTATGCTATAAGATAGTTTTCAGTACTTAAAAGATTTTGCTGCTTAAAGGAAGAGGCAGACCCCCAGACTGTCTATAAGTAGAGGTGACAGTGTATCATTACAAAATATGATTTTTTTCTATTTTGATTTTTGTACATGGTAAAGCCTTTGACAGATTTTCATCAACCTTGAAATGTATGGTACGTATTAAAATCAAGGGTAAGTCAGGAATGGTCTCAAAAAAATTTCATGCACATTATTTCTTATTCATTCTGATGATGATTAAATTGTTTGAGATAAAATTCCTTCTTATGCACAGCATTCATGCCAGTAACTATACTAATCAGCCTCTAGATATAAATTATACTTAATGTTACCTAAGAAGCAAGCCAAATAATCTTACAGACATGCAGAATATACATTTGCCACTTGCACACTTTGAAATATCTCTGAATATTAACTTCCTACATCATGCCCATAAACAAGAGCTATTAAGTAAAAAATTGACAATAGTACATTTAATTACAAATTCATTCATAGAGATCCATATGCAATTTTAAGCCAACCAACATTCTGAGGAAACAAGTCGTAACATCAAATTCACATACATACATATGCAATCTATTCATTGAGATTAAAAGTGATAAAAGTGTTTGTATTAACCGGTAGAGTAATTAGAAAAGATGTTTTATAAAAATCCATAGTAAGTACTCATATTTTTTCTATGTACTGTCACATAACCTCTAACTTCTATTTGGTATTGATACTTTTTACTGTAATTTGTACAGACGGTCTTTACTATCAAAGATGCGAGTGAAAATTATTTCTAACCTATACCTTGGCTATCAATCAATGGATGGCTTCATTTTCTGAAAAACTTTGCCAGAGTACAATGCCTTTTGGATTTGTCTACTTATGTTATACAATCTTTCTTTGTAGAACTAGCAGCCTAAGAACGGTTAATACTAAAGTCATGGAAATAAGAGTGCCAGTTTATGACTCCATCTACGAGATAAAAGCAGTCACACTAACTTACATAAGAAAGATTGCAATACTGCACACTTCTCCTGATATGACTGTAACTAGAGCAATAGTTTTAACAACAAAACAAATATACAATCCACAGCATACCACACCATACACACATGAAAAGTACACAAAATGTAGACAAAAGTCTGACCTTATTTTCTTTAAAAAAATTCTTCTACGTCCTGAAGCAACGTCAAAGCATGCTATGCAAAACATGAACGACCAGCAAAGTGTTGGAGGATTTTGCATGCTGATCACATCAAGTAAATGCCAACAAGTGCTGCCGTTAGTAAATTTAGAGCCAGCAGAGACTGGTTTGAAAAATTCAAAAACCAAATGGGCACACAATGTGCCTACTTCAGTGATTAAGGACATGTTTACAAAGTGAAGTGATGTAAAAGATTTTGCGGAGAATTATCATTCCAACAAAGATGTTGTAATCCATGTCTTCAGCATCTTAATGAAAATGCTGTGATCCATTTTAGGCAAATTTTAAAAGAGACGCCAGAAACAAATGTCTCTGGACAGTTATGTTGTGCAACAGGGGTCCAATGATTCTCAAGCTGGTCCTAGTGCCAGTAAAAAGCATGGAGGAAGTAACCCCAGACAGTGCCAGTAAAAAATGAGGAGTAACCCCAGATAGTTCCTTGATACCTGAAATCCTTGTGGAAGGAGATTCCCCTTCCAAACAATAACCTCTCCTCCTCGTCCTCCCCTTCTCTCCGTCTTCCATCCGCTAACAAGATTCTTCCATAAAGGTAACAGTGATGTTAAATGCTCCTTATTCGTTTCATTATTCATTTATATTTATTTCTCATAGTTTTCTGTATGTAAAACTGTTTATTCCCTATGAAATATATTTTCTTTAATATTTTTGGGGGTTTGGAATGCATTAACTGTATTTACATCATTCCTTATGGGAATTGTTGTTTTGGTTTTAGTAAGTTTCAGACGTCGTGGGAGGTTCTGGATTGGATTATGTATGAAAACTGAGGTTCCACTGTATATATATAAAGTAGGACCACCATATTTGTGTAATCGACATTCACGGACTCACGCATTCACAGAATTCTCTATGGACCATACCTACCCATTATTTGCAGGAAATTTGCATATTCACTGTATTTTTCTATTTAAAACATCCACAAATTCCTGGGTTTTTTTTTTATTTCATCATAAAATGCACTTTTTGTGATAAAACTATTAAAAAAGACCAGGTGAAAAATTTTTTTTTTTCTTGAGTTACAAATGTCAAAATAGGGTTTTTCAGCATTTTTTTAGGGGTTTCAACTATTCACCGGGGGGGGGGGGGGTCCTCTTATTGCCTGCTCCAGCAAGTAATAGGGGAAGAATACTGTGTGTGTGCTGTGGTGTGTATGTGATGTGTAGTGT
>NC_061101.1:31272739-31275239 GCF_015104395.2 Macrobrachium nipponense
AAATGTTCTCTAAGGTTTTTAATTAACTTATTATCTTGATATTTTAGCCTTAATGTATTATTTTACTATTAATTAAATTCGTCAATATTTTAATAATTACAGGCTGAAGATGTACTCTGAAGCAGTATGAAACGTTCTAATAAAATATTCTTCACTATGTTTGGTGGATTCCTGGACCCTTTTAATGCTCTCATCTGATTGTATATATATATATATATATATATATATATATATATATATATATATATATATATATATATATATATATATATATATATATATACTTATAATATATATATATATACATATATATATATACATATATATATATATATATATAAATATATATAAATATACTTAATAAATATATATAAATATACTATATATATATATATATATATATATATATATATATATATATATATATATATAGTATATATATATATATATATATATATACTTATAAATATATATAAATATCAATATACTATATATATATATATAAATATACATATATATATATATATAGTATATATATATATATATATATATATATATATATATATATATATATATATATATATATATATATACATACATACATATAATATATAGTTTTATCAACAGTGAACCTCTACATACGAAAGTCCCTATGTACGAAAAATTCAGGTTGCGAAAGGGAAGTCTGAGATTTGCCTGGGCCGCCGAGAACAATTTTAAATCTAGTGCACCGCCAACTCAGTAGACTCACCACCATCCTCCTGCTCTCCCATTGGTTCCTGATGCCAGTCTCCGCCGTAAGATCCTGCTCTCCTATTGGTCAGCATATGTCCCACTATGCCTCTATGTAAAGGCGTTCTTGACTATTTTTTTGTGGCAGTGTTATCATAACACCTGGAATTCATTCATTCACATATGTATTTCGTTTGTTAATGTAAATTAGTGTTAGTGATTTTGCTTCATTGTAATGTAAGTTACTTTATCGTGTTGTGTGTGAACTTAATTGCTTACGTTCTTAGCCATGGGTACCAAGAATGTTCCTGAAGTTCACGGAAAGAAGAGGATGTTTTTCTATGGAGAACGAAGATGGAGATAATGAAGAAGTGTTTAATTTTTCTGCCATTTGTAAATGTATTTCGTAAAGTTTAGTGTTAATTTTTTCTGCCATTTTTAATGTTTGCGTAAAGTTAAGTGTTCATGTTTTCTCCGCCATTGTCCTCCTCTGTTGTCATTCGGACATTACCTCACTCGAAAGGTAAGGTTCTACGTTTTACTACGTACGTACAGTATTTCTTGCACCCTGTACACTAATGCACTTTATTTACAGGCACAGTCATGGTTATGTTAGGTATTGAATGGTCCAAATTGTTGTTTTTCATTGTTTATTGGTCAATTTAGCCTTATTATAAAATTTACTGTGGTGTTTTTATAGGGCTTGGAACGAATTAGGAAATTTACATGAAAAATGTAGTTCGAAGGACACAAAAAATCAGGTTACGAAGGCCGCTTTGGAACGGATTAATTTCGTATCCTGAGGCACTACTGTATATAGATATATATATAGATATACAGTAGTGCCTCAGGATACGAGACTAATCCTTTCCGAAGCGGCTTGCGTAACCGGTTTTTTTCGTATCTTGAACCACATTTTACATGTAAATTGCCTAATTCGTTCCAAGCCCTACAAAAACACCACAGTAAATTTTATATTAAGCTAAATTGACCAATAAACAATGAAATACAACAATTTGGACCATTCAATACCTAACAAACTAAACTATACCTGTAAATAAAGTGTATTAGTGTACAAGGTACAAGAAATACTGTACGTACATGTGTAGTAAAATATGGAATCTTACCTTTCGAGTGAGGCGATCTCCGAAAGTGGTGGACAGAGGAGGAGGACAAATGGCAGAAAACATGAACACTTAACTCTACGAAACACATCAACAAATAGCAGAAAACATTAACACTTAAGTTTACGAAAAACTTGAAATTAAATTTTTTTTTTTTTTACATTTTTTCTTTTCTTTTTTATACTTTTTTTTTTTATTTCAATTTCTTCACCACTTCCAACTTTGTTTTCTAGTATCACTTGGATCTTCCTGTTTGCTTACTACTACTAAAGGGCCTCTTTAAAAAATAACTATCCAAGGAAGATTGCTTCTGCCTGCTTTTCAAAATGTTCCTGAAATGACTCAGGCAAACGTCATCAAACTGTGCAAGCAAACGACCTGTGTAAGCCTTTTCGGGGTGTCTCTTTTCTACAAATGATAGCACTTTATGAAAAGCAGCTAGAACATCCTTGATTTCTGCTGTTGTCATAGGGTCCTCCTCCTCTTCCTCGCCGCTGCTAGAGAACTCTTCTTGAATGCCGTTATGCTGCATGGCCTCCAACTCCTTTAGGTCATCCATCGTAAACTCCTCTTAGTGCTCCTCGAGAAGGTCATTGATGTCCTCCTCAACGACCAGCCCCATGGACTTGCCAAGTGCAACGATC
>NC_061101.1:31280239-31307251 GCF_015104395.2 Macrobrachium nipponense
GGGGTGACTTTTTTTTCTACAAATGATTGCACTTTATGAAAAGCAGCTAGAACATCCTTAATTTCTGCCGTTGTCATAGGGTCGTTGTCCTCCTCCGCGCTGCTGCTAGAGAACTCCTCTTGAACGATGTTATGTTGCATGGCCTCCAACTCCTTCAGGTCATCCGTCGTAAGCTCCTCTTGGTGCTCCTCGAGAAGGTCGTTGATGTCGTCCTCGTCGACGACCAGCCCCATGGACTTGCAGAGTGCAACGATCTCGTCAAGATCTGGTTGCAAAACAGTTTCAGGATCGTCAACTGTTTCTGAATCTGCAGCACAAGCTTCGCCCACGTCAAATCCCTCGAAGTCTCAGGCGGATACGGCATCGGGCCAGAGTTTCCTCCACGAGGAATTCAAGGTTCACCTCGAAACCTCCTGCCAAGCTTGGTCAATGAGTCGGATGCATATCACAACATCGAAATGCTCCTTCCAAAATTGATGCAAGGTGAGGTTTGTGGTATCGGTGATGTCAAAACATCTTTTGAAAAGATGTTTCGTATACAGCTTCTTAAAGTTCTATATCACTTGCTGGTCCATGGGCTGGAGGAGAGGGGTGGTGTTAGGCGGAAGATAAAGAACCTTGATGAAGGAATACTCTGCTAGGATATCTTCCTCGAGGGCAGGAGGGTAAGCAGGGGCATTGTCCAACACCAGCAGGCATTTCAGAGGGAGGCACTTCTCTTCCAAAAATTTCTTCACTGTCGGGCCGAAACACAGATTTACCCACTCTGTGAACAAAAGCCTCATTACCCAGGATTTTGCATTAGCCCTCCACATCACTGGAAGCTTCTCCTTTAGCACTTTGTGGGCCTTGAAAGCTCAAAGAGTCTCGGAATGATAGACCAGTAGGGGCTTCACCTTGCAATCCCCACTGGCGTTCGAACAAAGTGCGAGTGTAAGCCTGTCTTTCATAGGCTTATGCCCGGGTAGCTTCTTCTCTTCCTCAGTGATGTACGTCTGAGGCATTTTTTTTCAAAAAAGGCCAGTCTCATCACAGTTGAAGACTTGCTGAGAACTGTAGCCTTCCTTGGTCATCATCTCTTCAAACGTCTTTTTAATGGCTTGGGCCGCTTTCACGTCCGAGCTGGCAGCCTCCCCATGCCACACCACCGAATGGATGCCAGTCCGTTTACGGAATTTCTCGAACCACCCATGCGAAGCCTTGAAGTCTGGGGTTGGCATGGATGTCCCTTCTCCTTCGTTGTCTTCGGCCTGGGCAATCAAATTGCCGAAAATAGCGCTGGCCTTGTGGGAGATTGCCATCTCCGTTATCGTATCGCCAGCGATTTCTTTGTCTTTTATCCAGACAAGAAGAAGCCTTTCCATCTCGTCGTGCACGTGGGTCCTCTTGCTGGACAAAATAGTGATGCCCTTGGAAGGTGTAGCTGCTTTGATGGCATCCTTCTGCTTAAGGATGGTGCCTATTGTCGACGGATTTCGGCCGTATTCCTTGGCGATCACACTCAATCGCATACCAGCTCTATACTTCTTGATAATCTCCATCTTAGTTTCCAAAGCGAGCATCCTCTTCTTTCCGTGAATTTCAAGTTTCTTGGGACCCATGACTAGGTATACGTATACTGTACGTAATTATGTTACGTAGTACGTATAAGTATGGAGTAAAGTTTTCACACAACACGATAAAGTATACTACGTACAACGAAATCACTAATGAATTTACGTTAATAAACGAAATCGTTAGAACGAACGAATACCGCGTGCATATGATAACGATGCTGGTACTGAGTGGCCGAGGCACACCACTACGTAGTAGATGCATGATGGGAGGGATGCTGACCAATAGGAGAGAAGGATCTCATGGCAGTGACTAGCATCAGGAACCAATGGGAGAGCAGGAGGATGGTGGCGAGTCTACTCAGTTGGCGGCGCGCAAGTTTCAAAATTGTTATCGGTGGTCCGGGTGAATCTCGGACTTTACAGCAACAACCTCTCGTATCTTGAGAAATTTTTGTATGTAGAGCCATAAAATTTTTCGTATTAGCTTTCGTATCTCGAGTTTTTCGTAAGTTGAGCCTTTCGTATCTCAAGGTACCACTGTAATACCATTATTAATATCCTCCAAGACCTGATCATACAGATGTTTGGGATGACCACAATTCTCAACAGAGAAAGAATTAATAAGCAGTGTAGAGGTAACCATCATCTTGTTTAGAACAGCATGGCCACAACCTTGCCCTCAAGTGTATTAACATTCATCCTGTGAAGAGAAAAATCTCAGAAACTCAGATATGGTCATGAGAAAATGAAATCCTGGAGCGTCACAGAGACATGGGATCCCCATCATAAAGATGGTTTCTCCAACCTCTTGATCTAATACCCCATCCAAAATTCTTCCAAGTAGAATCCTAGGCTGAACAAAAACAAAGAAACATTTAGACAGGAAATAACAGGACTGGAAAGACAAAGAAAATTCTCAAAAAGGGCAAGTAAGGAGTCTGTCAACTTCAATGACTTATTTCATTTTTCTAAAATATAGGCTGGCTGTTGATAATGTAGCTTCCTAGCTCAGGAAATAACAGACAATGAATGAGCTAAAGGAAACATAGGGAGAATAATGTCATATAGTACTATAAAAACCTTGAACTTCCAAGAAACTAACAAGAAAATGGATCATAAAGAAGTATGACTGCCACTATGTGACAAGATGACACTTTTAAATCATCAAAGAGGTCGAGAAAGCAAACCTTAACTCAAGCATATAAACAGCTAGATCTCAGACTCAGAAGCTCCTCTCCTTCCCCTACTAAATACATGAGGGCATTCAGACTTGGATCAAATTTCGGATCAAATTTCCTACCACCAGTCTACCCATTCAAAACAGGTGTAGCAGCATATACTGGTCCTACTCCCACAAAGAAGGGGGAAGTCTGATTCAAAGGGAAATGAACATTTGTCTTGTCATCTCAAAACACACACTGCATCAATCTACCAAAAACATCATGTCATCTCATAACATACACTGTACCAATCCCACCAGAAACATAAGTAAGCAACACAAGTTACAGGATAAATATTTAAACAACAGAATAATATTGCAGGAATAGCTAGTTTACAACTTCAGGATCATATCTATATCAGCTTCACTATGCAGACTGCCTACACATCCATTATGAATTACACTATATGTATTACAAATAGTATCCATGAAAAAAGGACAACAAATACATTCTTCCTCAATGAGAGATCTCTGAATTCACAGCAATAAGTGTAAAGATGAACCAACATTAGAGTCCACAGCCTTGGAGGAGTAAAGAAAGGGGCAGGTTGTTTGTCTGGCAGAATAAACGGATCCACTGAGTAGAAAAATTCTTAGAGCTCACAGAGCAACCAGAAGGAATACCATACACAGTTCAATTAGATTTTTTTCTAATAAAATGCAACTTTGTAAAACCCTGATACCAAGATGTGCTGAACATACTGAAGTTTCTTTAAGGAATTAAGAATCAAATGGTTGTCATTTGCTGACTGAAGTTTGGACATTTACAAAAATTGTTTTTTCACTGCCAAAGACTACAACTGGATCAAGAGGGGTGGCCATTATGTAACATGTGTCAATCACCCTGTCCAATGCTTAGATAGGTTAATACCACTTTCATGTTTCTTTCTTTTTAACATATTAATGAGTTGGCACACTTGCTTTAATCCTAGCCCTGGTCATTAAAGTAAACAAATAGGCACAGATAAAGCCATAGCTCATACTTTGTATGAACACATTACCAACACAAATAATGCAGTATGAGCTTCAGAAACTATTACTAAAATTAACAATCCAATTAATAAAATATGAGCTTTAGAAAGAATTACTATTAGCTATATCGTTTTAAAGCTATCAATCATGATGCTAAAAAAATAAGGGCAAGACCACAAATGTCACAAATAAAAGCCAGTTTCTTAAAAAGCCAGTTTCTTACACAGTGAAAAATATCAGATACCATTGTTGCAATATGTTCTACACTAAGCCATCAGCTAAGTTTCAGCAACTACTACTTAGCCCTTCATGATGACCAAGACATAAGCTGTACAAGTCCCATCTGTGCTTACATACAACAATAGCTGAACAAACACCTACTGCCAAAGAGCGGAAGCTGAAGGTTCTCGATCCGATTCACCAGACATGGGACATTGGACCAGAACACTGCTATGGCATCAAGGAAACTGCTATGAGGGCCAACAATAATGATAGGTGCTTCGGCTCGGGTTGCCCTACGGCCTTTGATTCCCACCCATTGGAATGCAAAGCATCTCATCATCATTCTACCGCAAAGGCCCATATACCATCTGATATTCCTGTGGAGTTACAAAACACAACTACCAATAAGACTCCTTCCCACAGATATTCCAGTCACTTGTGATAAGGACACATATTAAGGCCTAGGGCAAAGGTTTTCTAAGATCCTCTTTCAACTACAGTAATCTGGAACTCTTTCTCTTCAATAATAATACTTTAAGATAGACTCAATGAGGAATTTTTGGAAAATCTACTGTTGACAAAACAGTAAAATAATTTTATTTCTTTAATTAAAAAGAAGTCTCAAGCACTAACTCGGTCAATAAGTCCTACATTAAATTTACGTCAAGCCCAAGACTTGAAAAATATTTAGAAAGCCTTTTACTTACGATGCAACGGTACTTTATAAATTTCACATAAATATGTTATGTACATAATGGGTCTCTTATCATTGAAAGAAATGTAATAATCATAAGGAATTTAATTTTGGGGATGACATGTAATATAGGCTAATGTGATATGGAAATCTTTTTAATGACCTCTTATATGGAAGAAAAGTCTCCAGGTAGATGCTGAACTATCAGTTAAGAAAAACTTATCAAGGTCACATTTGGATTCCAAGAAAACGTCAAGCTAAACTACAGTACTCTGACAAAAATACTGCACTATTTTCAGTACATATTCATTTTCGCTTCTATTTCAGAGTCAGATTAATGTAAAACAATGTCTGATGAAGGTAATTGCTAAAAATGTGGACATTCAAGTTATAATGAAAATTGAAAAACCCAATACAGAATTGTCATGTTGAATAAAACTCCGAAAACGTAAATACGTACTGTACTATAGTAGATAAAATTGATGAGCAGAAATATTGATTGCCTATGTAATAACTTCCATAATGTTTGAATTTCAAAGAATTCAGTCGAGAGATGTAAAACTTTTTTGCCTATTCTTACTCATATGAATTTTCCATGTCAAATCACTATAAACATAGGCTTTACTATAGATTATGTATCTGAATTATATGGTGAAGTACATGTGTTGCACATATTAAAAAAATAACAAAATCTTAGTTTTGACAGAGAATCCTGAACCATATCTCATTATCATGAGACTTTAGTTTCAAAGTTATACAGAAGTGAGCATTAAAATTACTGAGTTATGACTTTTATATACACTGCAGTATACATACTGTACATTATTTACATAATCATTACAGTAGCCACCTTTTTCATAAGCTACCTACAAATGACACATTGTTGCTTGAGACTTCAATATTAAAGTGCATCCAGACTACAGCAAAACATGTCATAAACACACACTGGCTCCTCATTGTAAATACATCACAGACTGAAACATCGACGACTTCTTGGTAGTCCTAACCAGTGCTCCCATACAATTATCTAGCATCTCCCATAGATTCATTTTCCACTTACTTTTGCAGATTTGTTTCCAACTTGTTTGTGATTCCTTCACAATAAGTTTCAGACTTGTGTTTATGACAAGTTTTACTGCAGTATGGATGTACCCTTAGCATTATATACTGGAAATGGTTTATGACTGCTGTGAACATGTAAACAAGCAAAAAAAAACAAAAAAACAAAAAACAAACAAATAGACAAACAAATATGTTATGCTTGCTTTATATGTGTACAAATAATCATATTCCTTTCCAGAGGCCAGTAAACACACACTACTTTAAGTTCATCTTTGTTGTTCATCAAATATGATCTTCTACAACACTAAAAAATTATTGCTTATAACTGGCCTTCAAGCCCAATCTAATCCAATGTATAATACAGTATATGGTTTGCTATCAATTCAATTTCTTAATTTGAGGATAAACCTCTCTAATATGTACTTAATTTTGCAGCCTATTCTTTATTCATAATACTGTACTATACAAAAGAAAAATCAAGCATTCCTCAAGGAGCCATCATTGAAGTATTACTGATTTGTGGCATCATCATTCAGTAGATTTGAGACTCAGCACCACGAAATGCAAAGGTCACTGGCATGTCAAATATCAGTCCAGTACAGTCATAATTTCCCAACAAGTAATAGCTATAGTCGCTTCATCTACTAAACTCAAAACTAAATCTGAAAGGCAGCAAATATCTTTCCTTAAGATGTATCCTTCCTTGAGAATCAGATGTGAGGGAGAAAAACAACAATCTCAGGTTATTCCACAACACAAAATTGCATGATAAAGCAATATAATACACGGTCATGAAAGTACATATCTTTATGATTAACTGGCAAATAACTAAATATAATTTCTCAAGTCCAATACAGCAATAATATTTCTTAAGCGTTATAATTGGCAAAATAGCACTTCAGAACCTCATAAATGAGAGAAAATGTTAAATAATGTATTTTTACCTTGCTATTATGAATGAATATAAACTAAAAGCAACTAGTTATTTGAGGTTCAACAATAAAATGCAACAGTTGCAACCTGATTCAAACACAACACTTCGCATCAACATTTGCCCTCATATTTGCTGCCTTTTAAAGATAAAGCCTCAATATCAAAACACTTCGATACTACAAAGGAACTCAAAACAATACAGTATCCCAACAGGAATTTATGAAGTTTTCTGAAATATTGTATAAAAGTTCTTAGACACTAATGATAATAGAATATAACTGGGCTTACATGACAATGAAAGTGACAACTTCAATATATATATATAGTGCTAGTAAATTTTCATTACCAAAGACATAAGAATGATTCTCTTATACATATTCAAAAGACAAACACTAATTCAACAAAATTTTGGAGTTACTAGATTAAATAAGATAGAAAAGGTTCGTTAAGTTGTATGAATTCCACTAAAAGCATAATATCTAAAATTAATATTAAACGGATTTTGTTCTTTAGAGGCTTCCAGTAAAAATAGAAAATTTTATACGTATTGAAAAAACTTTAGAACTGCATTGCACTGGCATTCATCATTACAAAATCCCCCAAAATTGCATTAAGATACAGTATTACAAGATAAACATCAGAATGCCATACAATCATGTTCACTTCATACTGCAATCCAGCTATCAAAAACATGACTTCCCCTGCACAAATCAATACACTCACATTCCCAAAAACAATGGGTCATATGCTTTATAAAAAATCAGGTTACAGCCAAACAATTGGGGGAATTCATGCATGCAGCTGAACAATCACAAGCGTTACAGGAACTCTGAAAGAGAAAGATAAAACATGAAAGGATTTTTTTGTACGCTGCCAAACAGGAAGAGCACACACCACTACTACACTAGTGTTACAGGTGGTTCTGCATTGGTACTTTACGATGTGTTTTACAGAACATTTAAGAGTGTGAGACAGGTAGAGACAGTTTTCAAAGAAGAGCTCAGCTACTTCTCCTGCACATGAAAGAGAAAATCTACCGTTAGCAGTAGCAATAACTGCAGGAGCAAAATAAAAAAAATCAAAGTGCCTGGTGTGGAAAGCACAACCCAGCTTGCCACATCAGAGGGAGGTCAGAAAAGAGCCGTCCAAATGTTATCTTTATAATAAAAGCTATATAAGGTCTGTTTACATATCTTGCAGAACAACTACTTTCGTCTACCATCAAGCTACAATTTACCATAATAGCGAAGTATGTATAATAAATGCGTACTCTAGCCTATATCATAAAGTTTCTACTTAGATAGGTAACTGAATTTTAGAGTTTATATCTGCATTGTGCATTTCTATTGGCACAGTGTTATTAACTTCAGAACACTGATCCTATAAAATAAAAACTAATAATGTATATAAACACTTCTAAAAGGTTAATTACAACAGTTTGTGATGATGATCTAATAGTGTTTTACACAAAGTGACAGCTTTTGCCATAATACAGAAGGTATCCTTTCTTGAATGCAAATTTCTACAAAAATGTCTTGGTTGTAAGAAATGAAAGGCATATTAGAAATCAAGTCGAGTAGCATGAATATATTCAAGGGAAAGCCACAACACTTATAAAAGCAACTTTATTCTTGACTGGAGCTATTATAAAACTTCCTTTCTATATTGAAGTATCTGAGAAGTTCTACCTGACTACCACAATTACTTTAGTGCCCAGAAAAGGTAAATGTTTTAGCAGCTCCACCACTATTAAGGATAAAGCTCAGCATGTCAGTGAAATCTACAACCACTACCTTTAATTACCATCCATTATCTTTGATCTAATGTAATTTCCTAAGCTTCTGCTCTTAGAGAATAAGGAATGAAAAGAAGAGAAACATTTTGATTTAGATACCGTGGAAATTATTTAAATTAAATACCAAGATTTTTCTGTAAATCTTAAATACGCCTCGAACCTACTGAAATATTCTTGATTAACCAATGAAGTTATAGAAGTTAAGTTCTATTACTCTACAAAACAAACGTTATTTTTCCAAGAGCCATGATTATAAGTCAGAAATAATAGTAGTGACTGAGAGCTGGCTGTAACTGGTGCTCTTTGTTTCAACAAGTATCTTTCCTCGTGTGGATTTCCAAACCCTTGAAGGAGAACTAGTCTCATTCATGTACTACATATACCAAAATGTTGGTCCTCAACATGAAGAAAATACACATACCAAAAACCTTCCCGCATTAAAAATCAGCATACCTACAAAATTTAGATAAATAAATGGTACAGCCTTTACTATTGGAACACGGACATAAGGAAACAATAATTAAACTTTTAGCTTATTCCAACTCCTCTATCAGACAATCCTGGTTTTTAGCCTACAACACAGGCACAACACTTTTCAAAATGAAAGTATATTTTGTTGTTGATCAATACCAACAATTCTGAGTCTTCTTGTCAAACATCAGAGAATGCAAGAAACAAACAGCAAAACAGCAAGCATTCTGGTCATGAAAAACAAAGTCCTGATTACTAAGAATCATATTAATAATGTTGGGATAGTAAAATAACCAGCCTAAATACTGAGAACACTTTCCCTAAAATATAACAAGTCTATGGATCTCCCTGGTTACTTAGCATTAGGAACAAGATTTCTAATATCTGACAAGTTCTCCAAAACATAAACAGCTTGCTGATCTTCACTGTATACTATCAATTATTAACCAGATGTTATTCTAAAGGAAAATTATTAGACTTCTCTGCACATATAACTTAGAATTTACAACCATTATGATTTTCCTTTCAATTTCATATGAATATGTTGTTCATGAAACTGCAACCTGGTAAGAGATTACCAAATAAGAATTATACAAAGCCATACAAGCAAAATCCCTGTCTTTCCTAAACTTCCTGGCGGTAGTTTCCTCTGTTCCTCTTAAAAACTGATCATGAAATCCAACAACAACATGTACGCAGAGGTTATTTATATAACCTCTGCGTACATGTTGAGAGATAAAAATGGCATAAATTATGGAACAACAGAGAAGACCAAAATGGGTTTAACTATAATTCCTAATATGTATATCATGTAAAGTAAATCAACTGGATTTTCAAACATAGTTCTTAACAATTGAACTGGGTTTATAAGTATAGCTTCTTGGATTTTAATTGAGTTTTAATGTACTGTTACCAGCAGTTCAGCTTGTTTCCCAAGTAGGCCAACCCTTCCTAATGGTTCAACTGAATTTGAAAGAATACAATGTACTTCTAACAGTTCGACTGGTTGTCAGATATAGTTCTCAGTTCAATGGTTGTGATGCATAATCCACAACAGTCCAATTAGCTTTCAAGTAGAGTTCCCTTCCTATTAGTTCAACTGAGTTTTTTAATACTGTCCTGATTAAACATATTTTTTTAAGCAGACCTAGGTTCTTCTTGTAGTTCCATTGGGATTTGGGGATATGTATACTTCAGTCTTTGAGTATCGTTCTCCAAGTTCAACTTCGTTCTCAAGCAATCCACCCTTCCTGATAGTTAAATAAGTTTTTAATTGTTTAAGTTAGTTTTGAATAATTTAAACGTTGTTAATAGTTTAAATGATTTATTCTTATTATTCTAAAAAAATTTATTTAAGTTTCTAAGTAGAGTTCAATTATTTTTTAAAGTTTTTATTATTCAACAAAGTTTTTAAATATAATCTTGTTAGTTCAACATGGTTTTCAAGCACTATGCCTACTCTTCCTAACAATTCAAGTAGATTTTCATGTATATATAGTTCCTATAAATATGAAATATCCAATGTTCTTTTGGCAGTATAATGAAGTTATGAATGTAAACCTAACATGAACCACAATTGTCAAAACTACGTTTTAGAATAGACAATTACAGGGCATCCTGAGTTACTGCGTCACCGACCTTACAACGCTTTTTCAAATACATTTACCGTACCAAGAATAGGTATCTAGTTACAGAACTTACAAAAAGAATAGATATCTAATTATGGCACCATGATTGCTGTTAAAGCACGGTTAATGGCACCTATTAATTAACAAACACAAACATGGCAGAAATTGACTTCCAGCATGCTGCTGGAACAGAACCACGGCTGTAAGTCAGGGACGCCAATTAACAATTGAAGTGGCAGCAATTCTGGCAAGAAAGCAACTTGTCCATATCAGTACATAGCTCCATCAAGATTGATTTATAAAACTAGGAGTCTGAAATATCCTTCTCTATAGTATATTCATGTATCAATGTCATCTCCAGTCTTGATTAAGCTAAAATCTTTCAAAGCATGATAAGACAGGTGGTAACATATTAGATAAATTTTGTATTGTCTGGATTAAAGAGACTGTATGTCATTCACAACAAACAAACTTTAATAACTATGCCTTTATTATCTGACGAGAACATAATCAAATTAAAATGTGTGATCACTGATGAGTCTCTGACTTCAAAAGTCCTTGTCATTGTATTCCAAGATACTCAATAGAATGTTATGCAAAACCTACAGTACTGAAATTGGCCCTTTCAAAGAAATTAACATCTGGACTGAATCTACTTGAACATGAGAGGACAAAATTAGTTTGCTAAGATGGCCCATCAATTTCAGCCAATTTCATAACTGTAATTATATGCCATTACAGCGTAAGACTTTTAGTGCTATCTATGTCAGGCTATACAGGTATTTGTAATTACCTCCATGGAAATAAATATAAAAACGAGATGGAGAAAAATGTATGAAGACAATGTGAAGATTTCAGTCTAACATACAAAAAAAAGTGTCGTACTTTTCTTTCTACAATACTAAAATGTAATCACCCTTTCACTGAAAACTACTAGAAAATCTCAACTAAAATTGTTAAAACCCAATTATTTTTAGTCAAAATCATTTTGTATGTTCAACAACACCGAAGTCTATGTCCAACACAAAGATACACATACTTACACCAGCAGAATATACAAGATAACCTACAGCATGAAAAACACTAATTTCTATAAAAAAATATATGAAATGACTAATTAGGAAACAGCGTGACAACGAGATAATAACTAAATTTACTTTTCACAAATGGAATATGTGGACAAGAAAAAAGGAAAATGAGAAAATCAAAATGAGATATTTTGCAATATCACAGGATAAAAGTTAAAAGAAATTAACTGCACCCGGGAATATCACCATAAGAAGACTACAACACATGCAGATCTCGAGAAAGCCAAGGCAACAGCTACACATTCATTAAAAGCAATGTACAGCCTACAATACATCCAAACCAAAAGAAGCGCATGCAGTGAAACATTCCAGAAATTAAGAAGGGTTGGTGGTGCAAAAACAGCCAACCATTTTCTTTCAATAAAGAGTAATCCCTTTCAATGCATTACAGAACAACAAAATGCCAATGGGGGAAGTTAAAAATACTTTATTGAATGTGTAGAACAAAGCTAAAATTTTAAGACAGATACCAATGACATCTCATATACAGAGATCTCAACAAATTAATGTGCATAAGTGAAAAAGTTTGGCAATGTCTGAATACACTGCTGAACCACTTTGCTATGAAAAAAAAATAATAATAATTGAGTTAGTTTATACCAAAGCTAAATTGTTATTACCTTCAACTTACAAACTTCTTGATCACCCAACGTTACTGAATACAACATACACTGTACCGGGTGGATAGTTATATTTCAACAAAGTATTGTTTTTAATTATATAATAAATTCCATTTACAAACTAACATATTCCCAGTATAATATTCTAAAATTAAAACAAACAATTATTTAAAAGTTAAATTACGCTTGTTAATCATAAACTGTACTACACGCAATTAATACTAAAGTATATATGGTCAACAACATGATGTTGTTCTGTACAGAACTGTTGCATGTACTGTGCAACAATGTGTACAACAATGATGCACTGCCATAACTCCTTCATTACACTAAAGATTCACTTCACAAACACAAGTCCTCCTCATTTTAATATACATTTTTGTTGAGGTACTACATTTCACTGAGTAATCACTTTTTCAACTGTGCCAAGCTTCAAAACGCTGCGTTCGACCTTTCTTGGCTCCCAAAGAAATGTTGAAACTGGATCAATTTGATGGAGGGAAACAACATTTTAAAGGAGGTAACCGAATCCTTTTGGGGGAGGAATTGGATTGTTTTGAGGGAGACACGTAATCATTTTGAAGGAGACAACTGCATCATTTTGAGTGAGGAACTGGTGATTTTGAAGGATGAACTGGTGATTTTGGTGAAATCGCATCATTTGAGGGAGGAAACGACATCATTTAAGGCAGTAAACAGGATCATTTTGAGGGAGAAAGTGAATTGTTTTGAGGAAGGAACCAAATTATCTTGAAGGAGAAACCGAATCATTTTGAGGGAGGAAACTGAAACATTTTGAGGGAAGAACCAAATCATTTTGAGGGAAGAACCAAATCATTTTGAGGGAGGAATCAAATCATTTTGAGGAAAACAATAATATAGGGGGAGCCATAAAATCATTTTGAGGTAGAAAACAGAGTATTTTGAGGGAGAAACTGAACATTTTCAGGAAGGAAACTAGGACTTTTTTTTTGGAGAAAATGAATAATTTTGAAGTAGGAACTGGAACATTTTGAGGGAGGAACTGGTTCATTTTGAGGGGGAACCTGAATCATTTGAGGGAGAAACCAAATTGTTTTAACAAAGGAACTAGCTCATTTTGAGGGATGAAAGCACACAATTTTGAAGGCGAAACCAAATAATTTTGAGGGCGGAAACTGGAATATTTTGAAAGTGGTACTGCATCATTCCGCGGGAGGAAAGCAGGTCATTTGGAGGGAGACACCAAATCATTTTGAGAAAGGAACCAGAACCTTTTGAGGGGCACCAAATCATTTTTGGGGAGGAGACCAAATCATTCTAAGGGAGGAAACCGAATCATTTTGAGGGAAGAAGCCACATCATTTTGAGGGAGGAAACCACATCATTTTGAGGGAGGAAACCACTCATAGAGGGAAAGCACATATTTTTTGAGGGAGGAAACCACATCATTTTAGAGGGAAGAAGCCACATCATTTTGAGGGAGGAAACCACATCATTTTAGAGGGAAGAAGCCACATCATTTTGAGGGAGGAAACCACATCATTTTAGAGGGAAACTGGTGAATTTTAAGGAAGGAAACCAAATAATTTTGAGGGAGAAACTGAACACTTTTGAGGGAAGAACTGGAACATTTTGAGGGAGGGAACTGGACCATTTTGAGAGACTCCGAATCATTTCGAGGGAGACACCGAATCGTTTGAATAATTTTGTTGGAGAAACCAAAACATTTTGAAGGTGAAACAAATAATTTTGAGGGAAGACCCTGGAATATTTTGAGGGAAAATCCATTTGGAGGGAGAAAACCTAGTAATTTTGATGGACGAAGCCAAATCAATTTGAGCAAGGAGACCAGGGAAGTGATGATTTTGATACAAACATACCCAGAAAAAAAAAAAGCTCAAATCCTGTGGTAGTGCTTTAATTTGATGCAGTTTTGCTTTGGTTTTTCAACACAGTATACCCGTCTCCTTTTATTTCATTCAACAGAGCCAATTGCACGAAACAAGTCGGGTTGCCTTACATTTTTTCTTCTGAAAACCGAGTACTACAGTAATTAAATACAATCTACTAAGGTTAACTGAAAGTTCTCTTTTCGGAGATGGTCTCTCTTCTTAAGATGACGTACGATTAATAATCAACCTGATCAACTTCTTTCCAACCAAAACTATTTTGTGTCTTTGGAAGCTCCTGGCAGTTTCGGTCACAATCAACGGATGTATGGAGGAAGCAAACGAAATGACGAAAAATAAAAAAATAAAAGAATCAAATAAACAGAAGGGCACGAAGCCTCGTGGAAACAACATTCAATGTGGGTGCTGTGAGCAGAAGAAAACACGCCACAGTGGCGATTATTTCTCCCTACACTATGTATATATAGATATATATATATCATGGCAGCTTTTGGGCGCGACTACACTCTCTTTTAAGGCGAATGTGCAGCAGGAAAGAACACTTGAAACAAAAACAAAAAATATCATCATAGCCACTATGCTGAGGTCAAAGTCCTGACTCTCAAGTGATGATTCTTATTCTCTATAATAATAATAAGTGAGAAAGCGCATCAGGCCATTTCAGAGATGGAAAGTTCATGGGTTATTTGAAATTAGAGGATACAACCCACTTCAGATCTAAGGGACAAAAATGTTGGCTTTGGAATCTGTCCATCTTTTCTGATCTTAAACTTCACATCCCATTTTCTCTGAAAGGACCTGCTGTTCATGCTCCATATAAAAACACAATGAATAACACTATAATGGGCATACTTACTAAATGATGGTGCTGTCATAAGAAAACATAACAATATGCCTCTATCTATTAGTCTCTATGGCTATACAATCAACGTAAAAGTGGACTGCCACAAACCAAAATCTTAGGAACTAGCAAAAAATAGCCTTTGAGTGCCACGACCAACCTGGCACTTTTGTTATAAATTAAAAAGCTGAAAACACTATTCAAAACACATCCAAAAATAAAAATGACAGTTAATAATATATTATCAGAGAACTGAGAGTTCAATAAACCCGTGAGAAACTGATTCGTGCGTAATGAATGCATTGTCGCATACTCTAAAGGTGTTTTAAATAAATAAATTTTAAAAAATCATACAATCTGAAAAAGCAATAAGCCTTCGGTCAGGATAAGCATGTTTTTTGTCTTGGCAGATTCATCATGGTGATAAGATCAAAACAACTATCTCTACGAATTAAAAAATAATATTCATCACAATATTGGAATCGTGTAGCACTCATTACCTAGGAAATGAGCAATCATCAGTTAGATCAAAGGCTACAGAAGTAAGTAGCAACGTAACTTCCTTCAATTGAGTACCTATATTATCGGGCGAATATAAATCATAAAATTATTGTACGGTGATTCAATGAGGGGGAGGGGGCCGTAGTGTTGTCAAAGCCACAATTCTTACCATTAAAAAAAAAAATCTTGTACATAAGAATACAATTGGACACATGTAGAAGTAGGACTTGAGACCGCTGTCATTTTTATTTTTCGATTTCCTAATGTAAAGATAAATGCTGTTCATAAATACAACAACTATCCTATGGGAACCTACAGAGATTTCGAAGCATAACGGATAAAAAGGGAAATATCCCGTAAAAAAAATAACAGAA
This sequence comes from Macrobrachium nipponense, assembly GCF_015104395.2. Taxonomy (NCBI): domain Eukaryota; kingdom Metazoa; phylum Arthropoda; class Malacostraca; order Decapoda; family Palaemonidae; genus Macrobrachium; species Macrobrachium nipponense. The sequence goes on from NC_061101.1 coordinate 31,296,108, forward strand.
AACATGTCAAAAATAAAATTCCATACACTACCATCTACACTAGACACAGTATACACGGTTAGGCCATACACAGTAAAGGTAAACTAAACAAGGATACTTGTGACTACTACTAGTAATTCATAATCGTGACACGTGTACATACTCACACACACTTGTATATACCAATTGCTCTCACGAAAAAGAACTCGAATTGTCCACACTTAAAGTGACCGTAAATTACTGAAATGTTACTTGTCGAGAACCTGTTCTTTGAAATATAACCGTTATTCTAATAATAATAATAATAATAATAATAATAATAATAATAATAATAATAATAATAATAATAATAATACTCAGATGTTCAAATCGCTCTGTTGCTGAAGTCTGGAATTTTCTAGAACATAAAATTCATACTATACAATTATCTGTTCTCATACATAAATCCGACAATTTGCTTCAAAACAGAAATAAATACTGAGATCAGTGAAAAGCTAAATGATACTCGATTTATTTGGGTTACACTTTACTTCATAAAATGTCGAGCTTGGATTTAATCTTGACTGAACGTATTTTCTAAATCTACTCAAACTGAAATTTTTGATAATGTAAATTCTAGACAGAACAAAGAAAGAATGACTCAAAATCCTCCAAGCAACAAAGGAATTTTAATATGGCATACGACCATGAGGGGCAGAACGAACACGCCCCAGATCTGCAGCTCTCCGGGACTGATTGATATCGATTTCCAAAAGTCCTCCACTACATAAGAAGCAATGGATTATTTATCTTTACCCATTAACAAAAAATACTTTCAGAAAGGAGGCATTAGGGGGTAAAATTCTCACCTTGTTAAAAGACAATTCTGTCAGTTCCCTTCGCATGAGAAGAAAACTTTGAACCCCCACGAACTTGGATCTATGACTTCAACAAAAACAACACCTCTCAGTGTCGTTGTGACAATGCAGACGACATCATCTTTAAGAGGAAATAAACAATAGAAGGAATCCGGACGTAAAATTACAGTTTGGTGGAGGCAAGCACGATTGAGCCTCTTGTCAATGGACGAAAATGTTCTCTTCCACAAAGTGAAGGACAATCATTATTTACGGCTGCCTCAAAATGGACTTCAAACGTCCCTTTGTCAGCATGAAGCAGTGATTCTCTCTGAGCTAATTACAGCGTAATTGTTATTATGATAATTTCACTCTAATATCAATGGTATGCGACAGATATAATATGCTTTCTTTGAAGTCTGGCTCTAAGACTAATTGAAATCAAGCCAGTGACAAAGTACTAATAAGTTAGAAGATTCAATCACAAGAATGATTTCCTTTCTTAGAATCTCGCTGACTGGGAAATGTTCCATCGTTTCCACGTTCATTCGGCTACAGTTCATCTATCTATCCACAACATTTCTCCAAGCTCATGTATACAAAAACTGACACACGCACACACATCAAACAGCATATTATATAAAATTTAATGTGATCAATCAATTCACATTCATATGCCTACGTAGACTAAAGAGCCATATGTACATAGTGAAAGTAGGCATCAATACATTTCCCAGCACACACTTATACGCACATACACTGATATTCAAAGAGCATACAACTTACTGTATACCTCCTATCGATGTATACTGTATATAAACACATTAACAAAAGCACTTTTTCTTTGATATGTCTGCAAGCGAAACGACTATGTTAGTTACTCTTCCAACAAAAGCAGGACGAACAGACGACATGAATTAATAACACAGACAAGGCAAGCTAAAAATGCTTTAGTTACTATTACACTGAGACATAACGCAACTGCGCCCTACAAGGGGAAAAAAATAAAGTACCTAAAAATAAAAGGTCCCCGAGAGGACATTAGCCCCTAGAAAATGACTAAACACAGCAGCCAGTGAAAATGAGCACCGTATATCAAGAGACAAGGTTTAGATTCCCCACCAAAAAATAAATAAATAAATAAAAAAGAATATTCATCCTATTTTTGGTTTTTGGCTTAATTTAAAAAATGACTATTATTGCACGTTTGCACGAATGGGGATTCTCCCCCCCATCCGCACAGACACACAAAAACGCACACACACACACACATGACGTAAGTCGTACTTGCAAAGAACGGCACTTGGGTGACCTCCCCCTTTGCGACGACGCTGGGCGCCCCCATGACGACCACAGGCAGGGCATCAAAGTAAGAGGAGTGGGGTGCCACCGCCAGGATCGGGGCGTCCCTGGGATGGGCCTGGTGCCCTTTGACCCTGACAAAGTGGAATCCCCCGGCTGTGAACACCCCGCGGACTCCAAACCGCACCATCTCCTTCACCACACTGAGGGAGGGAACAGTCCCGTCAGAACATCGATGGACTCTGCTGCACAGGCAGTGGAGGCAGTCTTGCGACTTCACTCGCACTTGTCCTCTGGCATTCAGTAGGTGTTGGCTGTGCGTGCACTCTCAAGTGGTGCCTTTGTGTACGTGTGTGTACATGGGTTTTTGGTATTTGTGTGCGTGTATGTGTGTGAAATCAGAATGGCCAATATAGGAATGAGGGAATGAAATGGTCATCTTGCATTTCGACCGCAACGCAGAGAATGAATAAGGTCGAATAATTGGAAACTATGTGTAATTGTATGTATGTATGTATGTCTGCAAGATATATATATACATATATTACATATATATATATATATATATATATATATATATATATATATATATATATATATATATTATATTATATATATATATAAGCGAATTACCACGGGAAAATTGATAGTCAAAAGAAATCCAATGTGCTTTCGTCTTTATTCAGACATCGTCAAGGAGGCTACTAAAGTACAATTGGAGAGGAAGGCCTCAGGTACAAACAAGATCAGGAATACCAGATGGTTAATTATCAAAAGGGTAAAAATTAAAAGGGATAATCCAGGATTATCGGATATCACACGTCACAAACTTAAACAGATTCTGACCCTAACCGAAATTACAAGTATCTTTACAGTCCAAAACATGTAAAAACTGAATATATAATTTTGTTGCTTATAAATATAAGCACATATATATTCAGTTTTTACATGTTTTGACTGTAAAGATACTTTGTAATTTCGGTTAGGTCAGAATCTGTTTAAGTTTGTGACCGTGTGATATCCGATAATCCTGGATTATCCTTTTAATTTTTACCCTGTTTGATAATTAACCACCTGGTATTCCTGATCTTGTTTGTACCTGAGGCCTTCCTCTCCAATTGTACTTTAGTAGCTCCTTGACGATGTCTGAATAAAGACGAAAGCGCTTGGATTTCTGACTATCATTTTCCCGTGGTATTCGCTTATTTATGAAGTCACGTGCATCTACTGTGATTTTTTAAGCATATATATAATATATATATATATATATATATTATATATATATAATATATATATATATATATATATATATATATTATTATACATATACACTTTTAGTAAGATTTCTTTCCCTTGATTCCTATCTGCTCATTCAGTTGCAACAGAACATTCATAAGTTTGTATGTATGTGTACAATATGTATGGGAAATTGTGACAAATAATGTTACACCTACTGGATAACTAACGGACAACTACTAACAAAAATTAACATTTTGAGAGAGAAAAAATAAAAAACATGTGGAAATAGTGACTAAGACTTTGAAAGGTCTGCACCGTCCTGACAACGGTTTCATTCGTCGTCACGACGAAAAAAGAAAATAAAAAACGTATCTTTGCAAGAGCTCATCACTAAATGCCAGAAAGAAACTGATTAACGGGAATAAGCATCAAACAAACTGGAAAAGAAATGAGCAGGCAAAAAAAAAAAAAAAACATATAGCGATGAGTGCATGAACCTTTTGTCTATTTTTTTTTTTTACTTTCCGGGAGGAACGTAGATGCAAAACAAAACTAACAATAAATATGCAAAATAAAAAAAATGAAGAGACGATGGGTAAATGAATGGAAATAAAAGCTGCACATGAAGAAGCTCGACTAACACTTCCTTCGTAGTCTCTCTCTCCCTACCTCTGGTTTTCTCACAAAGGAAATGCTTATTTACACAACAGGTTTCTAACTACGGAAACAGAAGGTCGCCGACGATCTGAAATTCCACAATGTAAGAGATTCAAAGTTATTCCACCACACAAGATATATAAACGGAGTCACTTACAATATAGTACGTCAACATCATTACACCAACAACAAGGCATGCAGGGACATCTGTCACAATGGAAACCATAAAGAAATTCACGGAAGGGAAAAGCATTATTTCATATCAGTTCAGTTCAGTTTAACTTAAGAGTATTATCACAGTGATGCACCTACTTGGGGCCTACTGCTCTATCATTACATACACAATTCATGTATATATGTTGGAATATATATATAATATAATATCCCATATATATATATATATATAACTAGATATATATATATATATATATATATATATATATATATATATATATATATATATATATATATTATTATATTTTATATTCTATCTGTCTTACTTCAATCATTATTAACAGCTGTTATTAAGGGATTTACAACTGAAACATATCAAAGATTTATGACCATTGCATTATGACGAAATAAAAATTTTGCTTACTGACTAGGGCATATATATATATATATATATATATATATATATATATATATATATATAATATATATATATATATATATATATATATATCCTCTAACTATTACTAAGCCTTACAAAACAGATGACATGATAACTAAGGTGCTTGCAGATAATACTTCATTCTGATACGTGCAACTCGTATACGTACAAATCCATGTACGTATGTAACCTACCCAGTACCGCCAACCAAATGGTATGAAAACTATTAGAAAGAAAAAACACTTCTCTTCTTTCTTTGAGAAAAGATCGGTAAATTTATCGCACAGTATTTGGCTTCAATTGCGAGAGCGTTCCTTTCCCAGAGTTGATACTCCTTCTTGTGAAAGAGGTTTTAACTTCAAATAATAAACCATATTCCTGAGGTAACTTAGCAATCGGAGAGCTAAATTCATGATAGTAAAGCTATGAATATCTGTACAGTATACTTAGAAAAATATGTTCTGATAGGCAGAAACTTGGATCTGAAGGTAATGCTAGTATACATGCGCATTAACGCACCCCTACCCACCCGCACACAGACACAAACATACATACAAGTATTTAAGAACAACCAATTGTATAATATGTACCATTTTACTTTTGATTAAGCTGTACTCTACTTTATCAAGTCACACAACGTGTCAAAATATTTTTAAAGAAATCAGAATACATTGACCTACTTCATTCAGGTTTTGATGGTGGCTTAGATAAGGGTCAGAAGTTTTGATGGCAGCTTAGATAAGGGTTAAAAAGTTTTGACGGCAGCTTAGATAAGGGTTAAGAAGTTTTGATGGCAGCTTAGATAAGGGTTAAGAAGTTTTGATGGCAGCTTAGATAGGTTTAAGTTCATAGTGATAGGCAAGCTTAGAAGTAAGGGTTAAGAGTTTTTGATGGCACTTAGATAAGGGTTAAGAAGTTTTGATGGCAGCTTAGATAAGGGTTAAGAAGTTTTGATGGCAGCTTAGATAAGGGTTAAGAAGTTTTGATGGCAGCTTAGATAAGGGTTAAGAAGTTTTGATGGCAGCTTAGATAAGGGTTAAGAAGTTTTGATGGCAGCTTAGATAAGTGTTTGAAGTTTTGATGGCGGCTTAGGTAAGGGCTAGAAAAAAAGGGTAAACTAATGTACCCAGAGGCAAACTTCCTGTAATATCATTGTTATTAATTACTTTCTATTACGCTATCATTACTGAATGCTTCAATATATTCAGAGGGAAACTTCCAGATTCTGACCAGAGGAATTTTTCCCTTAAAGAAAGTGTGATTACGGAAGCAATGCCGAGCGAAGAGATGCTAGTCTATGCGAGGCCACCATTAGCGGAGAAGACCAAGAGAATACCGAATAGAAAGAAGGCAGAGAATTCAATCACCTTTATCTGTAAAGTAAAATATCTCCTGGTGAAATCTATTATCAGTAACATTAACGTGTAACAGGGGACCTCTAGTGATGACAGCAAGCAGTTATAACGTCTGTGTGTCCGATTCGATGCATTTTAATTTTTCAAGGTTTCTGTTCCTTCGCACAGCAACGGTCGACTGTTGGCTAAAAATTCAACATTCTTCACGAACATCCAACATTCCTTGGCAAGAGTCGCACCTTGACAACGCGGCTCTCTCTCTCTCTCTCTCTCTCTCTCTCTCTCTCTCTCTCACACACACAAAGGAAAAGCATTGTGTTCCTCAGCAGTAACCAAAAATTTCGAACCAGGAAATTTACAAAGAGGCTACAAACAGAGGACGACGACCTAGTTACAGCATTGTTGCAATGTCTTGCAAAAAAAACACTAATGGTGTCACTCTCTGCATTTACCCATTGTTTTGCTGTATAAATGCGTTATATGTTGTATTTTAGTTTTTAAAAAATGTGCCCTTCTTTGTTTTTCTGGACATGTGTAAAATTAAATATTTTCTTAAAATTTACCTTTATTACCTCTTATGTTTTATTTTAGTTTTTTTTTTTAAATGTGCCCTTCTTTGTTTTTTCTGTACAGTGTAGAATTAAATATATAATTCTTTTAAATTTACCTTTAGTTACCCTTCTGGTTTTTATTTTTAGTTTTTAAAAAAATGTGCCCTTCTTTGTTTTTCTGTACATGCGTAAAATTTATTGTTTTTAAATTTACCTTTATTGCCATCGTGACAATCACATTAACTTTAATTTACATACGCTGTCTTGGCGAAGATAAATTCTTAAAGGTTCGTAACTAATCTTAAAAAATGGTGATCATGTTCGCTTACAAATCTATTAAAAAAAAACCTATATTTCCACTTTACAATGGTCATTACACAGTACAACAAAATATAAAAATATCACCCCCTTCTTCAAGAATCATTCAAGAATCACTTAAGCTCCGGTAAGAATGTACAGAGGCACAACTCAGCGGCTGTTTCACAAGAGTTCTTTCGAAGGTGTGAACTGCTAATTCTATTTGAAGGAGACGACACCTCGACTGTTTTTCTGAAAAAGGAAGAACAAGTTGCGTCCTTATGTTTTTGTCTGACATCAGAATTTCAGGGACTCGATATCGGATTCTTTGGCGGTGATGATTTCTCCACAAGTCATGTATATATACAGAATTTCCTAAACTAGTATTTACGAAGTAAACACAGAGGTACCAAGTTTCTCTTTAGAAAGCGAATATGACAGTCACCTCTTCTTTCTTAATAAAGATATTACAAAAACCTGTAACAAAAGTTCTGCTTTTGGAGAAAGGAAACTTTCTCCAAATGCAAAATTCATTTCCAATCCAAAGGAATGGAAATGAGTTTTCACAGCTACACTAGTAGAAATTATGAATGAAATCATATTAGTTATTTATTTTCATTAAAAAGTACTTGACACTCTATTCATTGAGAACCAGATTTCTTATTCGACTTTTTTTTCAAAACAGTGCATCGCCAAAAAAAAAAAAAAAAAAAAAAGAAAAAAAAAAAAAAAAAACAAAAAAAAAAAAAAAAAAACCTTAAAGCCAATAAATGTGTCTTGAAAACTTAAATATCATCATACTGAAAAAGTTGTTAAACACTAAGCAAATAAACTAGTAAAAAAAATGAGCTCAGTTTTTCGTTTCTTTAAAAAGAAATATCGCAGACGTATTTTACCTTCAAATACATTTTACAGTCGTTCTTCAATAATCTCGAATGAAAAGACAGTTAAAAATGTTAAAAAAGTAAGATGGAAGAGAGAGAACATGAACGGACGTACAGTAAAAGGACGACTACCCAACCCGGCTGGGACCTTGCTGGCTAAAGATGACCCAGTCGAGGATATGAAAGCTTATTGTGGATATGAAAGCTTATTGTGGGTTAAACCTTATAAAGAAAACACACTAACCAAAACTGGATTCCACAATCTAAAGTCAGTTCCAAATTTAAGCTGCTTTTGCCCTCTATATCATAAAATTTGAATCTTCTAATAGTTTTCCGTATTATATTTTATTAGCAAATGTTTCTCCATTATATATAAAGTAAATATGTAGGTATTATTTATAAACATATAATATATATGTATGTATATGTGTATGTGCATAGATATAGATTAATATGTAATGCACATATACTGTGTTTGTATGAGAGAGAGAGAGAGAGAGAAAATGCCATTATTAACTTAATAAACATGATTAATATCCTCGATCCCTCTTGTGGCGTGAAGTGAAACATGCAACCATCACGAGCGAATAGCGATGTGTGTGTGTTTGTTTTTGAGGGAAATTCCAGTAAACGCAGTGTTGCTACGCCACGCGACTTACTGTCCTTTATTAGGTCAGGGACAAAAATAAAGTCGAAAGGCCTAGCAACCAACTACTCCGCGTTTCAATATTCCCTTCGTGGCTATTGCCTTCATACATATAAATATATATTATAGACATATACATATATGAATAATCATCACATCACCGTGATTCATATAAATTATTCGAGCTACAAATGTCCTTGAATATCGAATTCGCTCTACTTCGGAATTCATATATTTTCATACATGTAAACCGAAGGGGAATTTTTCAGTTGATAGATTATTATCAACAAAAAATTTACTATTCGGTTTACATATATGAAAATATATTAATTACGAGGTAAAGTATATATAACTTAAAATATATGTATTATCGTATGAATATAGAATTTAATAACGAATAAACAAAGAACAGACGTTTCATCAATATACTTCAGTCTAATGGACAAATAAAATCATTAAAATAAATATAAAAGTACAGACATGACACATTCATCTTCCCTTACAATAAGCGCGCGCAGCTGCGCCGAGAATCTCGTCCGTTTAAATAATTCTAATAAATTCGGTGACCCCTCGCGGCTGCTTTCCATGACCGCCGACGGTGGTACTGAGAGGGAAAATTTGATTAGGATACACGCAAGATTTTTTTTTTTTTTCCCCCGATGAAAAGCAGAGGAGAGGACGGAGGGACGGACGGCAACAAATGCCGAATTTAGCCTTGTTTCCTTTATGGTATAATTTTAGGTTTATAACTAAACTGTATTTAAGTTGAATGGTTACGTATAATTCTCTCTCTCTCTCTCATATATATATATATATATATATATATATATATATATATAATATATATATATATATATATATATATATATATATATATATATATATATATATATATATATATATATATATATAGATATGACGCTCAGTGTCGATGTAAGTATCCCGAGCTACAATGATGATACTAGTATATATGTGCATAATTTTCGAAAACTATATATATATACATATATATATATATATATATATATCTATAAAATATTCTCAGATGGCATAAGAAAGCTACTATGCAAAATGTCCCTCTGTCGTCATCAGCGCTATAATATATCACCTCAGGCATCAGCGTAACCATCATCATCAATACGCCAGTAATCTCCGTCAACGAACATAATGACAATACGCACACAGGATGCGGGCAACACAAGGAGGATTTTCCGCCACCTATTAAAACAACTCTCCAACAAAAGCCACTTATAATATCTTGACGACACAGCACCAAAGCCACGCATAGCATCAAGAGCAAAAATCAGCGTCAACAAAATACAAAACTTTATCAAGGAGAGAGAGAAACAGCCCACTCTACTGAATGGAAAATGGAATAACAATTAAAGGCGGCTGAAATGTATCCCAATCGTCCTTGTTGGGATCAGGGTATACGGTCATATTAAATCCGCAGAGAGAGAGAGAGAGAGAGAGAACTGCAGTGTCTTGCATTTCGGAATGTTATACTGTGGCAGTGTGCTTAGCAAATTAATGGCTTATAAGTTCTCTCATAAGAATGCAAGCACAGACTGCATGACCATAATATTGATGATAACGTCTTAAACACGCAGGACTTCCATAATTAATGCGACATGGCCAAAAATATACCGAAAATCATTCCTCCAGCGACAAAAATAAGGCCTTTACATTATCCAGCAAGATTCCTTTTAATCCTGAGTCAAAAATACCTGTTGGTCTACGAATCGGAATTCAATTCCGGAGCGAATGAACAACACGACCATTAAATCATAACTTATCCTTTAGGATATATAAATCCAGGAGTATGTCGGGGCTAGAAATATTCAAAAGGAGATTTATCTAGTCCATTAATCCATACCATCGACATCCCACCGCATGGAAGGCGGAGGGGGAGGGGGGGGGGGGGGATAATGAAATGGTACTATTTATAAAGCGATTAGCCGGCGAGTTCCGGTACGAGTAGTTATATATATATATATATATATATATATATATATATATATATATATATATATATATATAATATATATATATATATATAGCAGGGTAGAATCCACAAATGAAAGCGAAACACTGGAGTGCTGCGAGATCTTTCGACACAGGGTCCTTTACTTAGCTGACTGCAGGGTTTCACATTCCTGTGTGTTCTTACCTTTATTTATATAATATCATCACGTTCCAAATTTTTCGTGATTCAGTTATACACACACACACATATATATAGTATATATGATCTATATATATATATATATATAGATATATCTATATATCTATATATGTTATATATATCTATATATATATATATATCTATATATATATATATCTATATATACTATATATATCTATATATCTATATATATCTATCTATATATCCTATATCTATATATATTCTATATATATATAATATATATATATATATATATATTATATTAATATAAGATAATATATATATATATATAACCACCAGCCCTCAATGCATCGGCACCCCAGACTAATGAGAACTGTTTTTTTTTTTTTTATTGTTCCATTACAACGACGTATCCGGACTATCGGAAACAGATAAATTCCTTGCAGTTTATAGGATTATCAAAAAACTGATTCGCAGAATACAATGGCTATTTTATACTCCTGCCAATGATTTTCATGCCGTCAGACTGTGTAGCTGTGTCGTATAAAGTTTAATTTTAAATATATAAAAATATATTATATATGATATACAATGCACTTATTTATATAATATTTAATTAAATTCTTCTGTTAAAACAGG
>NC_061101.1:31312751-31320251 GCF_015104395.2 Macrobrachium nipponense
ACATTTTCCCGTCCACTGATGTCAATTTTTAAATCCAAACCTCCCTCTCTTCTTTCATATTCCGACATTTTTCCCTCGAACCGCTAGCACACATGATGGCAAGAGAGAGAGAGAGAGAGAGAGAGAGAGAGAGAGAGAGAGAGAGAGAGTGTCACTGCCTGTGTTGTCATGTAGGAATGGATTTATCAAGTAAACAAAGCTAATTTTTTTCTTCATGTAGCTTTCTCAGTAATTAGAAGTAAAATTAAAAAGAAATTGAATAGTTATATATATATATATATATATATATATATATATATATATATATATATATATATTATATATACATATATATACTATACATACACACATATATTATATATACATATAAATATATACCACATATATATATATATATATATACAGTGAACGCAATATTTTATTTTTTTTCCTTCTTTCGTTATTTTCAACTTTCTCTATCGTCCGGAGTGAATTTATCCTTTTAATACAATTTCTACAAATCTAATGGGAAAAAATATGTTTAAAAAACAGCAACATTTTGGACTATATTTTCAGTAGGCAATCAATAACTCATTGCAGGACTAAAGTGCATTTTTATTTTATTAAATAAATAAACATTATATATAAATCAGAACGAGAGAGAGAGAGAGAGAGAGAGAGAGAATCGCGTATGCATAAAAACACACACGTTATTAAATGCGTGTTCATCAACCACAACGTAATGAAGTATGAATACTGACGAACGAAAAACTGAAATTTGAAAAAAGCCTCTAATGATATACCCAGAAAATACAAAGGTAGCTTTGCCGCAGTCATTACTTCAAGAGCTCCGTGTTGCATTTTTCTTTTACAAATCAGCAACCGATAAAACATATTTTTTCGTGTCGACAGCAAATAGCGTAGAAAGACTTTATCGGTAATCAGGCCATTATCGCTAGTTCAATAATTTTGTTACCTCCGCTATAATATCCAACGAAGCAAACACTGACTCAGAGCGGCGGCCCCCCCCCCACCCCTTCCCCCCCCCAACCCCCTCCGCCCCCTACAAACAAATACCCCCATCCCCGTCACCTGTTCCCAAAACTGACTACTAGTAGTTTTCCTCGTTGGACGAGTGGTTTACGTGCTAGCCTACTAATTCGGTCGTCCAAGATCGATTCCCGCTCTGCCAACGAGGAATCGTGGAATTTATTTCTGGTGATTAGAAATTCATTTCTCGATATAAAGTGGTTCGGATCCCACATTAAGCTGTAAGTCTCGTTGGAAGGTAACGAATTGGTTCCTAGCCACGTGAAAATATCTAATCCTTCGGGCCAGCCCTAGGAGAGCTGTTCATCAGCTCAGTGGTCTGGTAAAACTACGATATACTCAACTTTTTTTTAACCAAAAGCTTTAGATATTTCATTTTCTACCAGAATGACGGCTCAGGGAAACTGCATAGGAAAGGAACATGAAATTTAGGCCAAGCGCTGGGACCTATAAGGTCATTCAGCGCTAAAACGGAAATTGGGAGTCAAGGTTTGACAGGTGTAACAGGGAAAAACTTTGCAATTGCGCTATGAATCAATTGTCAGGAGAGGACTGGAAGTAAGATGGATGAAAGCGAATACGAATGGAGGTACAGTAAAAGGAATAAAAGGGGGTTGCAGTTAGGAGCCGAAGGGACGCTGCAAAGAACTTTTAATAATGCCTACCTACAGTACATGGCATGCGATGCACCATAAGCACTTCCCATCCACCCTTTACGAGAAAGGAAACAGTATAGTAAGCTAAAAGAATAACATCTGCCACGAGAAATTCAATGACCACCGCAAAAAGTAGAGTGGAAAAGATATCAAGTTATAAATGAAGAAAAATAGCAATCTGAGAGAAACGAAAGAAGGAAAGCAGGTTCCACAATTCTAGACCAATACTATCAGCGTGAACGATTACAAGTAACCTGGATTCGGAAACAGTGACTGACACACACAATATATATATATATATATATATATAGAGAGAGAGAGAAGAGAGAGAGAGAGAGGAGAGAGAGAGAGAGAGGAGGAAAAAAAAAACAGTTATATTATATAGAAAAAAGTTATATCCAATACAAAATTTATACAGAAAAGTCAGTGATTTAATATGAAAAAAGTTATTTATATAGAAAAAACCGGATTCAGCTAAACGAGAAACAAAGAGAAAGGAAACAAATATATAAAGTTATTAATATAGAAAAAAGTTAGTTATATGAAAAAGTGATTTATATAAGAAAAACAGAAAAAAAACAGGGTTTTCAGCTAAACGAGAGAAAGAAAAAAGCGACTACAGCAGACAATAGCCAGACATCCACGAATAACCTACAGCTAAACGAAGGCCCTGGACCGAAAACAACGGCCTTTGATTACGATTTCCAAACATCTCAGGATAGGGCCCGCCACTTTTGCATTCAGACAGCTCATACAGTGTTTTTGCGAACGATACAGACAGTCGTTCAGACAATCGTTCAGTGTATGGGGGCCTTTGGGGTACGTTGCAAATTAACGTTGCTCTTTAACTGCAAGGAACAGACGGTCACCAGTTCGCTACGAAAATGGATTTTATCCGGACTTTGGGATGGCGCGAAAAGACTATAAAAACCCCTCTGGAGGCAGATTCAAACTTGATGTTTAGAGCGAGTCACTACTTTGATTTCCGTATCCCATGGAGATCATAAAGATATAACCTAAAATAAATAATTAGATTATATAATATATCATATATATACTATATATAATAATATATATATATATATATATATAGATATCGACTACAAAAGTCCTTAAATATCTAATTCGCTCGACTCGAAACAATTGGGAGAATTATTATTAAATTTGTAGCTCGATGTAATATATGAATCACGGTAATGTGATATGACTCATATATATATATATATATTATATATATATATATATATGTATATATATAATAATATATAATATAAATATATATATATATATATATATATATATATATATATATATATGTGTGTGTATATATAGATATATATATATATAAACTTAAAAACTCCATACATAATCACTTAGTATACCACTAGCGTCGTCGGCATCAGTCCCATCATTATTAGCATTATTATTATTGTTGTTGTTCTTGTTCCTACAAGTACACTTACGCAAATTATGCACACCTCTTCGAAGACGCTCGTCAAAACAAAACATTCAACACACACACAGAACACAACTAACAGCCACCCCATATACTTACGAAGTCTCCCTTCCCTGAAAGGTACGACACGAAAGCTAAGCTGAAAAAAAAATCGAGAAAGGAAGCAAGTCCCTTCTTCACGGCAAAAGGGCCCGCCCGTGACCTTGGGTGCCCTGTCAAGGGTAACCCCACTTACAAATTCCTGTTTGGGTACGACCAAGGCCTTGGGTACGATCAGGGCTCGTTCAGCCACTCATATTGGATCCTAGTCTTTCAATAAACTAAATATATAAAGGAAGACTCACTAGGTCTGTGATCTGGACAGGATTTCCTCAAGGTTTCTGTTACCAAGAATATATAGATCACTGCTTAAGAAAGCCTAATTTAATTGGGAATAAACCTGAAAGACTTTGAAAGACTGAAACATGTAAACAAAACAAAGGGTAGAATTCCCCATCCATCAGAGGCAAGGAGTTATTAAGCCACCTCTTTGGTCGGAGTACGTATCATAGTAAGAATAGTTTGTCTGTTTTGTTTGTTTGAATGGTGTTTTTACGTTGCATGGAACCCGTGGTTATTCAGCAACGGGACCAACGGCTTGACGTGACTTCCGAACCGCGTCGAGAGTGAACTTCCATCACCAGAAAAACCCATCTCTGACCCCTCAATGGAATGGTCGAGAATCGAACTCGCGGCCACCGAGGTGGCAGGTAAAGAGCATACCAACCACGCCACTCAGGCGCTATTATTAAGCATAGAAACGTTTTAAGGATAAAAGCATAACGTTTCCAGACGTATTTTATCTGAATGCGGACTTTTCACGGGGCAAATATTTTCAAAACAAAGCTGACAAAATACTGAATAAAAAAATTAAAGGATAATCTCATTCCTCCATCAGGATATGATTTATTTTGGAAAAATAAATAAACTGATAACCTTATATCATTTACCAATCATACAGTTGGCTTTTCCTTTAAATTCAAAGAAGGGATAAACCTCATACCGAATCAATGTTTCAGTAAAGTATATGTGCAAACTATTGCACGTGTAAACGTACACAGGCCAGTATGCATATCGAGAGAGAGAGAGAGAGAGAGAGAGAGAGAGAGAGAGAGAGAGAGAGAGAGAGATTGGAATGAAAACAAAGAAGAAATGAGAACGCAAAACCTCAAATGAGAAGAGATAAAAGAGAAAGTTCTTTTTTTTTTTTTAGGTACACAGCGGTCGTGCCCCGAAGGATTCCGCAGGCTTGAGATTAGAGAGAGAGAGAGAGAGAGAGAGAGAAAACACTCCATACTGCACGAACAGCTGCTGTAATCTCCTCCAAATACTGTTGTATCTATACTATGGAGAACAACTGCTCTTCATGGCTCTTACTCTTTAAAATATAAAGCAACTATTTGTGTATATATATATAATAGATATATATTATATATATATATATATATGTATATATATATATAAATAAATATATATATATATATATATATATATATACATTTATTATATATATATATATATATATATATAGATATATATATATATATTATATATATATATTATATATATACCATACATATAATCTCCCAATTCAACTGGCGAAAAGTACACGAATACTAAAAAGAATACAATAGAATATACAATTTAGGTCAAAGGAAAGGTTAAGTGCTGGACCTATGAGGTCATTCACCGCTTCAACAGAAATTGACAAATGGTTTGAAAGTCGTAACAGGACGAAAACCTCGCAATTGCATTATGAATGAATTGTTAGAAGAAGGTGGAAAGTCAGATGAACGAGAATATGAGCGGATAAAAAAAAACATCACGCAACAAAACTAGCTTGTATTTGGCTTGGTCCTAAAGGGGAGGGGCGGAGCTGGTGGTTAAATCATTCATTATCTCTGAGAATGACCGTCATGGTGCTAATCTTTTCACACAGTACAAACTCAAGCATCCGGACTTCCGCTATTAAGGGTCTAGTTTAGTTGACAGCCAATAGGAAAGGGTTTTTTATCCCTACAACTCGCTGCGAGAAAAATGTGGATAGGAAAAAACAGCAGTCAAGCAACGGATCAGAAGTGAACGCATGAGAATGCCCACAGAACACACTTCTAATGAAAGCTAGACCACAAGAGCTCTTGTACTGGATATCAGGACTTCATACAAGAAACTTTCACTATAACTTTGAGCATTCAATGCAGAATTTACATAATTAACAAAAACACCTAAATAAAAAAAAATCAATGAGGTAAAGAGGATGGCCATGAAAAGATTATCACAACAAGACCTCAGAATATATCAGAAAAGTTAATTATATCTTAGTTTTACCAGACCACTAAGCTGATTAACAGCTCTCCTAGGGCTGGCCTGAAGGGTTAGATATATTTTACGTGGCTAGGAACCAACTGGTCACCTAGCAACGGGACCTACAGCTTATTGTGGGATCCGAACTACATTATATCGAGAAATGAATTTCTATCACCAGAAATACATTTCTCTGATTCCACGTTGGACAGAATATATCAGAGAAATCCCTACAAATGGCAGCAGCAAACTTCATTCCAAAACACACTTCTAATTGACTAAGTCCACATGAGCATTTCCAGCCCATTAAGAACTTCATAAAATAGAAAACTTTCACTACAACTCTTAATTCAAACGCAGAATCAACGCAATAAGTTAAGTACATCTTAGTCTAACCAGGCCACTGAGCTGATTAACAGCTCTCCTAGGGCTGGCCCGAAGGATTGGATATTTGTACATTGCTAGGAACCACCCGTTACCTAGCAACGGGACCTATAGCTTATTGTGGGATTTGAACCACATTGAATAGAGATATTAATCTCTAATCACCAGAAACAAATTCCACTGATTCCACGTTGGCAGAGTGGGGAATCGAATTCGGGACTTCCGAATCGGCAAGCGAGAACGTAAACCACTCGTTCAACAAGGAACTAATTCGTGACAACAGAACCTCCAAATATCTCGGCAAGAGATTGATAGAAATGACAGGCATCAAACTTAATTCCAGAACACATTACTAATGGAAACAAACCCAAAAGAACTTTTATACTACATACATGAACATGAGAGAAATCTTAAAATAATACTGAGAGTATTAGACGCATAATCAACTCAATTAACACACACACAAAATAAACTAAAAACATCAACGCTATGATAGTGAGGATGACCAGAAACAAATCTGGCACAACAGAACCTCCAAATATCTCGGTCAGAGATAGATACAAGTGACGGGCAGCAATTTTCATTGCTTTTGGCACCTCAACACAGATCGGACGTCGCTCAACAAGGCGAGTAGTATTACGCAATGGTCCTAAACGAGTGGAATGTCGACCGAGCATATGCTCCGCATTCTTCACAAGTTTAAGTAAAAAGTGGAGTAAGTGTCAGCTTGGAAAAGCTTTTGAAATATAAATCCCAAGATTTTTGCAGAGCCGTATACCAACGTATTTAAAAGCATCCTCAACATTTAAAAGGAATGGAATGGAATATAGAAACGGAAATTGGCAGAAAGATTAGAAAGGTGTAACAAAAGGAAAACCTTGCAGTTGCACTCTGAATCAATTGTGAGGTGGAAAGAGGATGGAAGAAAGAGAACATGAAAGGAGGAACAGTAAAAGAAACGAAAGGGGTTGCAAGCTAGTGGCCAAAGAACATTAAGTTAAGCCTTCAGTTCACCGCATGAGGTGCACTGACAGCACTACCCTCCTACGGCGCATATTGAAAAGTATCAGACACACACTATATATATATACATATATATATATATACATATATATATATACATATATATATATATATAGTCAAGGCCACAGGAAAAATAACAGGAGTAGCTAGTGCTTTCGTGTTATTCCAGCACGTTTTCGGGGGGGTACAATGCTAAAACACCGAGAACATTTAACAAACTAAACATAAAAGCTGGAAAAGAATTGAAACAAATATTCAAAGTCCGGTTAAAACCAGTACAGCAGTACAGACAGCTCAACAGGTGACCAAAAAAGAAACCACCTTACAAATCTCTCTACAACAAATGGGTCTAGAGTGACATATAAGCATATATATATATATATATATATATATATATATATAAATATATATATATATATATATATATATATTTCAACTGCAGTCACCTTCCTACCATGTGTTTAAGTACAGTCGAGAACAATAGGGGGGGGGGGGGGTGGGGGGGGGGGGGGGGTGCAGGGAATGGGTCCGAGTTTTTCCCCTCCGTTAAAAGGCAAATGGTCCAACAACCAACCACCTGCGATGACTGTAATACGCTCTTGTACACCA
>NC_061101.1:31330251-31352751 GCF_015104395.2 Macrobrachium nipponense
CTGCACTGAGATTGCACAATGTCATGTCTCTCTCTCTCTCTCTCTCTCTCTCTCTCTCTCTCTCTCTCTCTCTCGTTTTAGTAAGCAAAGCTTTTACTTTAGTTAAATCAAGAGTACGGTGAATACCATTTGTTTTTCACTATTATGGAATTTCCCGCAGTTGTAATCTGTATCCGTGAGCTTAGTTTTTTTATTTTATGGATAATCATAAAGAAAGATGTTATGGATAATCATAAAAAAAGTTATGGATAATAAAAAAAAAGGTTATGGATAATCATAAAGAAAGATGTTATGGATAATCACAAAAAAAGTTATGGATAATAAAAAAAAAGGTTATGGATAATCATGAAAAAAGGATGCTATGAATAATCATGAAAAAGATGTAATGGATAATCATAAAAAAGAGGCTATGGATAATCATGAAAAAAGATGTTATGGATAATCATAAAAAAGATGTTATGGATAATCATAAAATAAGTTATTTATACCTATAAGATCCATCACAATATTTCATAAATCACCTATTCAATATATTGAAGTTATTACCTTTAAGGCTCTTATACAGTCTAAGCAAACAGATTCCATAATAATAAAATATCACAATATCAATTTCATTGATTTTTTTTAGGGGTACACAGCAATCTATAAGAATGCCCAAGGGGTACAGAAGAACAAAAAGGTTGGGAACCCCAGCTCTTAATTCTAACAACGCGAACAAACAAACTCCCGGACATCCTTTAAGTGCTTCCACGCGTCATTTCCCATCAACCGTCCTTGGACCGGTGTCAACTCGATGTGTCAACGCTTAATCGTTCCCTAAATTCTTGAAGACTCCCACCGAGAGGAGGAGGAGGAGGAGGAGGAGGAGGCTAAACCAAGTGCCAAAAGTGTTGCTTAAGTGTGTCTTTAATAGTAGCACAATATAAAAAAAATAAAAAAAATCTTTGGCGGGAGAAAGTAAATCAAGCTGTATTGACCAACTAATTTTTTTCCTTTTTCTCGTGATTAATACAAGAACGGTTCGTGAATGTGACCCAAAGCAATTGTCTGGAGGAACGGGCTGAAAAAGACTGTCGTAAATTATAATACTAAAAATTAAACATTTGTTTTTACATGGCGTAACATGCTCTAACTACTGCAATTCAATATCTTTATAACTATTACCTTCGACATACACGTATCATCTACAGATATGGAACACCCACCGACTTTCAATAAATATCAAACAGGCTAGAGCGAACGGGATCATGAACTTCATTGCAAAATATGACGTGGTTCACTTCATTTCATAAAAGTCAACAAGTGTCAATATTTGTGTGACATGAAGCGAAGTACTTCAAGTTTTAAAAATTCAATGGTGTGTCAATTCCACTTTGATATGTGACGTGGTTCGTGTCGTTTCATAAAAGCTGTGAGTCGATTCTTGCGCGATTCAGCGAGAAGGGTCGTTTCATTAAAGCTGTGTGTCGATTCTTGCGGGATTCAGCGAGAAGGGTCGTTTCATAAAAGCTGTGTCGATTCTTACGCGATTCAGCGAGAAGGGTAGTTTCATTAAAGCTGTGTCGATTCTTGCGGGATTCAGCGAGAAGGGTCGTTTCATTAAAGCTGTGTCGATTCTTACGCGATTCAGCGAGAAGGGTCGTTTCATAAAAGCTGTGTCGATTCTTGCGCGATTCAGCGAGAAGGGTCGTTTCATAAAAGCTGTGTCGATTCTTGAGCGATTCAGCTAGAAGGGTCGTTTCATTAAAGCTGTGTCGATTCTTGCGGGATTCAGCGAGAAAGGGTCGTTTCATTTAAAGCTGTGTCGATTCTTGCGGGATTCAGCGAGACGGGTCGTTTCATTAAAGCTGTGTCGATTCTTTACGCGATTCAGCGAGAAGGGTCGTTTCATAAAAGCTGTGTCGATTCTTACGCGATTCAGCGGGAAGGTCGTTTCATATAAGCTGTGTGTCGATTCTTACGATTCAGCTAGAAGGGTCGTTTTCTAAAAACTGTGTCGATTCTTGCGGGATTCTAGAAGGGTCGTTTCATAAAAGCTCATTCTTACGATCAGCGAGAAGGTCGTTTTCATTAAAGCGTTGTCGATTCTTTACGCGATTCAGCGAGAGGTTCGTTTCATAAAAGCTGTGTCGATTCTTGCGCGATTCAGCGAGAAGGGTCGTTTCATTAAAGCTGTGTCGATTCTTGCGGGATTCAGCGAGAAGGGTCCGTTTCATTTAAAAGCTGTGTCGATTCTTGCGGGATTCAGCGAGGGAAGGTCTTCATTAGTGTCGATTCTGCGGGATTCCGAAGGGTCGTTTCATTAAAGCTGTGTCGATTCTTGCGGGATTCAGCGAGAAGGGTCGTTTCATTAAAGCTGTGTCGATTCTTGCGGGATTCAGCGAGAAGGGTCGTTTCATTAAAGCTGTGTCGTTTCTTGCGTAGCGAGAAGGGTCTTCTTAAATGTGTCGATTCTTGCGGGATTCAGCGAGAAGGGTCGTTTCATAAAAGCTGTGTCGATTCTTACGCAATTCAGGGAGAAGGGTCGTTTCATAAAAGTTGTCTCGATTCTTGAGCGATTCAGCTAGAAGGGTCGTTTCATAAAAGCTGTGTGTCGATTCTTGCATGATTCAGCTAGAAGGGTCGTTTCATAAAAGCTGTGTCGATTCTTGCGTGATTCAGCTAGAAGGGTCGTTTCATAAAAGCTGTGTGTCGATTCTTGCGCGATTCAGCGAGAAGAACGGTCTTTTCATTAAAGTTGTGCGTCGATTCTGGCACGATCCAGCTAGGAGGGTCGTTCCATTAAAGCTGTGTCGATTCTTGTGCAATTCATCTAGGAGGGTCGTTTCATAACAGCTGTGTCGATTCTTGCACGATTCAGCGAGAAGGGTCGTTGCATAAAAGCTGTGTTAATTCTTGCTCAATTCAGCGAGAAGGGTCATTTCATAAAGGCTGTGTCGATTCTTGTACATTTCATAAAAGCTGTGTTAATTCTTGTTCAATTCAGCTAGGAGGGTCGTTTCATAAAAGCTGTGTCGATTCTTTCTCAATTCAGCTAGGAGGGTCGTTTCATAACAGCTGTGTCTGTGTGTCGATTCTTGTGCGATTCAGCGAGAGGGATCGTTTCAAAACGCTGTCTCGATTCTTGCCCGAATCAGCGAGTTGGATTGTTTCATAAAAGCCGTTTGTTGATTCTTGCACAATTCAGCTAGTGTGTCGATTCATGTTCAGTTCAGCTAGGAGGGTCGTTTTATAAAAGCTGTGTCAATTCGTGCTCAGTTCAGCTAGGAGGGTCGTTCCATAAAAGCTGTGTCAATTCGTGCTCAGTTCAGCTAGGAGGGTCGTTTCATAACAGCTGTGTGTCGATTCGTGCTCAGTTCAGCTAGAAGGGGCGTTTCATAAAAGCTGTGTCGATTCGTGCTCAGTTCAGCTAGGAGGGTCGTTTCATAAAAGCTGTGTGTCGATTCGTGCTCAGTTCAGCTAGGATGGGCATTTCATAAAAGCTGTGTAGATTCGTGCTCAATTCAGTTAGTGTATCGATTCTTGCTCAATTCAGCTAGGAGGGTCGTTTCATAAAGCTGTGTAGATTCGTGCTCAATTCAGTTAGTGTATCGATTCTTGCTCAATTCAGCTAGGAGGGTCGTTTCATAAAAGCTGTGTGTCGATTCTTGTGCAATTCAGCGAGGAGGGCCAACACGGGCGTCATCTTTTGTGCCCTACAGCTGTTAAACCAGGCATTTGAAAGGGAGGGTCCGCCCTGGTAATTGGCATGTGGATGCCGACCTTGGATATCAAGACGGAACAACACATTTCTTGGATGTAGCAAACAAGTCTTTGACTATAATAATGGCACTGTTTTGAATTTTGGTCTCACATTCCTAAAGAATAAAGAAGATGGGTCTTAATATAAAAATATTGCTTCTAATGACATTTTTTTTTAGTCAAAGAAAGGTAACAACTTTAAAATTAAATTTTTTTTAGACAAAGATGGAAATTTAATAATCCTGCCTATTTTTTAAAGCAAAGTTTGCAAGTGGTAAATTTCATCATTATTTAAGTAGAGCAAAAGAGCCTTATAATTTCAGTCGTTTTCACTATGCATAAAAATCAAGTTTAAAATCCAATTTCTCTACCCAAAGTAAAGTTGATAAATCAGTAGTTTTCGCTAAACATAGAAAACCACTTCCAAATTCTATCGTTTTTCCTCGGCAAAATTCGCGAGTTTTAATTTGAATATTTTTTTTTCTGTAAATGGAGGACATGGAAACAGGTAATCATCACCATTCGAGCTCTGCTCACCTTGTAGATATTAATTTTTTAAAAACCCGATCCCAGTACTCTCTCTCTCTCTCTCTCTCTCTCTCTCTCTCTCTCTCTCTCTCTCTCTCTCTCTTTCAGATAAGTAAGAAATTTAACACGATATTTAAATGTGATCTCCAGAAAACTGAAGAAAGTAATAGAAAAATGGTTAAAAAAGTGCAAAAAGAGAGATATTGGTCTTCAAATCATGTGAAACCAAGGGAAAGACTATATTATTATTATAATAATAAAATCCGACAGGATCTGATATTGTTTGACAGTAGTAGAGAAATGACAGCCACCCACCCCCTACAAACCAGTTTGTCCGCACCAAGTGGGGAGACTGTAGGTCGGGAAACGGTAGGGCAGGGGAGACATCCACCTCCTGTTGCAAATCTGTTTGTCCTTCCGGGTGGGGCTGGGTACGCCAGGAAACGAGAGGGTAGGAGAGACATCCACCTCCTGCTACAAACCTGTTTGTCCACCAGGGTGGGTGTGGAGTAGGTAGGGGGAATGTGAGGGTAGGGGAGATATCGACCCTCATCCTGCAAACATGTTTGTGCGCCCGGATTGGGGTGGGGTAGGTAGGGGAACGCAAGGGTAGGGGAGACATCTACCCTTCTCCTGCAAACCTGTTTGTCCATCCTGGTGAGTGTGGGGTAGGTAGGGGAATGCGAGGGTAGGGGAGACATTACCCTTCTCCTGCAAACATGTTTGTCCGCCCGGGTGGGGGTGGGGTAGGTAGAGGAAACAGCAACCACAGGTTCCTGCGACCGTTATGTAACAGAGTGCTACACTCGTTACATAATGTGATAGCAATGTGTAAAACAATGAGAGCTCAATTTTCCAAATCTACAGTTTTTTTATGTTGCATTGCAAATAAAAACATTCGATTAATGACATTCCTCATTTAAACAACTATGAGGGAAATAACATCCAAACCGCATAAATGTCCAAAGAGAAAAACATCTCACGTTTCCTATGTGTCAGTAACCTTGCACGACAGTCATATAAACATACATACGAACGCACTCTCAGCAAAACCTCCCACACAGTCTCTATTATATTATATAAAACATACGAGAAAAACTTCATAGGTAATATAATAACATATATTAGACACATACTTAAACTTTTATATCCATTAGGAGCAAAAACACCACAGTAACTACAGATGCACGCTTAAACGTAATTTGACACGTGTGTACTACACACGCCCTACAGTTGCACTCTCACTATAACCCGAAATTAGTGTGTTACACATTTGCTGCAAAGTCACACAGCTGCTGTGATATCACAGAGTTAAACGCTTCCAATTGCAACCTTGCGGTAAAAGGCCCCGAATGACCTAATTACCTCCACCTGAAGGTCAAGGAATACCGAAGACAGAGTCAACTTCAATCCTAAAACCACCACTTCCGTCTCGGAGAAATCAATACCGGGGTGGGTGGGGAATGTGGTCGGCATTGGGGAGGGGGGTAAGGGTGGGCGCTTCATCCCTAAGCCTACCCAACTGCTGCCATCACCCGAAAATACTTGGTTTTGACGGAGGGGGAGGAGCTAGCATCCTTTATAGACTCTTTCTCTCGAGTAGACAGGACTTAGTACTTCATGCGAGGAACAAGATGTCAAGAGACAAAGCTGCTCTTGGAGATGGCAAGGTGTTGAGAGAGAGAGAGAGAGGGGATAGAGAGGACAGAGTAGCGAGAGAGAGAAGAGAGAGAGAGAGAGAGAGAGAGTTTTATTAAAGGGAGTAGTATATGGGAGTAATCGACAGTGTCATTAACTTCCTAGAATTTCCTTCCTTTGTTTTCTCAGGATTTTCGAGCTGCACATGACTTAACTTTCCAGATCGTGTCTTCTAAAAATTAACAAAAATAAAATTAATAAAAAGCTACGGTACGCATGTCGTACTCTAGTTAACATTACAAAAGCTACGGTACTCAGGTCGTACTCTAATCGGTTAAAATCATTACAAAAGCTACGGTACTATGTCGTACTCTAATTAGCTAACATCATCATGCAATTTTTCTGCAACGTAATACCCGGATATCAACATATCAAATCGCTTACACCACCTTTTTGTCACAAACTTCCCGATTTTCTTCTACCTCCTTCCCACGCTATTGGTCAGATTAAGTCTCTGTGTCATTCGCAAGCCCTATTCGCTGATAGTCTGACGCTCCCAGCAAAGAAATATCAGATTATAAACGGACGGAAGAAATCCGATCTTTAATGCGGAAGGCCAACGGGTCTGACTGATTGACTGGTTTGATTACGTAACCTGACGTGAGCACGAATAAGGTCCTCGACAAAAATGATGCTTTTGTTTATTCAGAAATAAATTGGATGGAAAATTTAAATGTTCTTTGACATTCCAAAAGCTGTTCGTTCAATAAATTAGTGTTTCATAAATGCAAATACGGTTAATGGTGTTTTATATACAAAATAAATAAATAATATAAATAAATAAAATAAATAAATAAATAAATAAATAAATAAATAAATATATAAATATAAATGATAAATAAATAAAATATAAATAAATAAATAAATAAATAAATAAATAAATAAATAAATAAATAAATAAATCAAATATAAATAAATAAATAAATAAATATATAAATATAAAGATAAATAAATCAATAAATCCTAAATAAATAAATAAATCCAAAGTTTAAACAAATCAAATAAATCAAAGGTAAATAAATAAATAAAAAATAAGTAAATACAAATAAAAAAATAAAGGGGAAATAAATAAATAAATAAATAAATAAATAAATAAAGAAATAAATAAATATAAAAGGATATAAAGGAAATAACCATAAATAAAAGGAAATAAACATGAAAATAAGAAATAAATAAATAAATAAATACATAAATAAAAAATAAATAAATGATAAATCAGGCAAATCAAATATAAATAAATAATAAAAATAAATAAATATATAAATATAAAAAATAAATAAATAAATAAATAAAAAAAAAAATAAATAAATAAAGTAAATATATAATATAAAGAATATAAAGAAATAAATAAATAAATAAATAAATAAATAAATAAATAAAAAATATATATAATAGATATATATATATAATAATTAGATATATATAGTTATAGGTATAGTTTTATAATATAAAGCTAATAGTAATTGGTTTTATAAATAGACATTAAATACGGTAATAATAAGTTTTGTATTATTATATATATATATATATATATATATATATATATATATATATATATATATATATACTATACACTATATATATATATATACATATATATATATATATACATATACCATATATATATCATATATATAATATATATATATATATATATATATATATATATATATATATATATACGGTTAACAGTTAACAGTAACTGTCTTATAAATACAAATACGGCTAATAATAAATGTTGTATAAATAAAAATGCGGTTAATAGTGTTTTATATATATAAATACAGTTAACGGTAAGTTTTTATGAATATACGTAAATATGGTTAATGGTAAGGGTTTTATTATCATAAAAACGGTTAATAGAAAATAAAAACAAAGAAAGAAAGGGAACGAGTGGACTTAAACCCCAGAGGAGGTGACAGACCTTCTCAAAAGCCAGAGGATTAAGGAAGCCAAGGATTTCCTAAGCTTAGAAGTAGAAGGCTGAAGCGAAAGGCAGAAATAAGTTAAGTTTCTTAGGGAAAATAGGCAGATTTTTTTAGCAAAGAGGATACGAGGCATCTACACGATACTGTCAGTGATTCAAAGCGAATCGTAAGGTAGTCTGAGAATTTCAAGCAAATAACAGGGTACTCTAAGAGGGTCTTAGTAAGTTACTTGGTACTCTATGAGGTTCCAAGTAAGTTATTTGGTACTCTAAGTCTATGTAAGTTATTAGGGTATTTTAAGAGATTCTAAGTAAGTAACTATTATGTATTCTAAGAGATTCTAAGTAAGTAACTATTATGTATTCTAAGAGATTCTAAATAAGTTATTAGGTACTTTATTAAGCCTAAGTAGGTTATTAGGCACTTTATTAAGTCTAAGTAAGTTATTAGGTACTTTTATTAAGTCTAAGTAAGTTATTAGGGTATTCTAAGAGATTCTAAGTAAGTAACTATTATATATTATAAGAGGTTCCAAGTAAGTTATTTGGTACTCTAATTAAACCTAAATTAAATTATGTATTCTATAAGATTCTAAGTCAGTTATTATGTATTCTAAAAAATTCTAAGTAAATTATTTTGTATTCTAAGAGATTCTAAGTAAGTTATATGTATGAGATTCTAAGTAAGTTTGGTATTCCACAGATTCTATGCAAGTTATTATGTATTCTAAAATATTCCTAGTCAGTCATTATGTATTCTAAGAGATTCTAAGTAAATTATTAGGGCATTCTAAGAGATTTTATGTTAGTTATATGTATTCCATCAGATTCTATGTAAGTTACGTATTCTAAAATATTCCAAGTAAGTCATTATGTATTCTAAGAGAGTCTAAGTAAATTATTAGGGCAGTCTAAGATATTCTACGTAAGTTATATGTATTCTAAGAGATTCTATGCAAGTTATGTATTCTAAGAGATTCTAAGTAAATTATTAGGGCAGTCAAAGAGATCTGTAGTCAATCATTCTTATTCCAAGAAGACGAAAGAACGCGAGGCTCGAAAGTGTCTCCAAGAAGCAAGCAACTATGCGGACACTGGATTGGCACGGCTCACCTGATTCTTGTTACATGTTTAATGATCTTTAAAAGGTCACGGCTGCTTGCGTGAACTAACAAAGCGAATTGACTAAGGAATGTTGCTGCCTCATTTGCAATTTGCTCAGATCCGCAATGGGCGCGTGCGTTCTACTCTATTATTTCAATGCAGGTCTATCTCACCTTCAGGGATTATATACGTAGGTTGCACAGGTTCAACCAGTTTTCTTGATCCCGGCTGACACCACGATGTCCTAATATAATAATATATAATATATATATATATATATAATATATATATATATATATATATATATATATATATATATATATATATATATATATATATATAATATATATATATATATATATATATATATATATATTATATAATATATATTATTATATATATATATATAATATATATATAATATATATATATATATATATATTTTATATATACTATATATATATATATATATATATATATATATATATATATATATATATAGATATAGATAGACCAGATATAATATATATGATAGACATTATAGCCATATAGCATATAGACTACATATAGGACATATAGACATATTAGACATATAGACATATAGACATATTAGACATATAGACATGATAGACAGAACTATATATTATATATATATATACATATATATATATATATATTATATATATATAATATATATATAGATGGACTGAAAACCAAAAAACCCTATTCAAAACGCAAAATGCATGAGGGGCCGCGGGGGGGGGGGGGGGGAATGCAGGCTGCATTCAAAACGAAAGACTCTCCACTGCATCCAACTTCAACGAAGCAGTAAAATCAAATGCGGTGTCACACAAGCACACTTTCTGGCACCTGCTTGCACCTTATGCCCTGCACCAACTACCCTCTACCTCGTTCGACCTTTGCGCGTAAACGAATCGACGCACGTTCGATGTACGTAAGCAAACAAACAAACAAACCTGACACCATTCTCGCGCCAATTTCGGCTAAATTGCGACGTTGGTTGATAGGGATACATCAATCATCTACTGGGTACGTAGTTGCGTTCAAGACCTGGCTGCAAGATGCTGCACACGACACCAGAAGAAGTATTGGTGTGACGTCGTCTAAAGTGAAAAGGTAAGACGATGAAGGGTCTGGAACAGTAGTTTCTTAACCTTGGTTGGGGGGGGGGGGGGTGGGGGGGGGGGGGGGGGGGGGGGGGGGGGGGGGGGGGGGGGGGGGGGGGGGGGGGGGGGGGGGGGGGGGGGGGGGTCAACAATTTCAGGGGAGACGAGAGCCACAGGGAAAAATGAAAAAAAAAATCTCTGATTATATTCGTTATCCTCTTAACGAGAATGAGGAACTGATATTCAGAAGTTTATGAAAAAAATGCAAAAAGTACTCCCTTAGAACGTTACTTTCCTAGAGTCTACTACTCTAGGTACGCTGGGCTGACCATGTTTCGTAATTATTGACCTCCCTCCCAATCCCTCTAGACCCCTTCCCTCTCAATTTTTGTTTCCTTTATCTCTGGGAGGGAATTTTACTCCTAGATGCAATGGGGGCGTGAAAGAAAGGACCAACTCTTGGAGGGGGCGTGGCAATAAAAAGGTCAAGAACCACCGGTCTTGAATACGATGACTCGTCATTGGGGACAGCAAAGTATATACTTTGACTGATTGGGGGAGGAGAGAGGACACGTGTGGTGCTCTGGCTCAAAAGTGGCAAGTCACAGATATCTATCTATCATCTTACAGGGTTTTGTACGATAACGCTTGAAATTAAACCAAACCAAGCCTCTGAAATCAGTTTTATATTTTGTATTGCAGTTGCACCACTAACCTTCAAGTATTAGGAATAAAATTATTTTAAAATACATTAAAATTAAAAGCTAAATCTCAGAAATCTGCGTAATGTACTTCATATGACAATTTTACAACAACTATCAAGTGCCAAGTTTAAAAAATCAGAGTTACATGTATTTAAAAGTAATTTTCAGAAATCGGTTCGATGTATTCTATAATTCAAAATGTATTACGTTTCTAGCCTCAGATATTGGTTTACTGTTATTTACCTTAAAATTGTTTTACATCATTTTTTATAACGAAACTATATTTACAATATAAAAAAGCAAGCCACAGACATCAGCTTATTGTATTTTGTACTGCAATGTACCAAGAGCCCAATCACATAAATCAACATTTACTTTCACGTCCTAAAATAGGACTTATAACTCATCACAAAAACAAATATCAGAAAATACGTTACTGTACTTTGCATGACATTCGTGTTAAACGAAGCGAAGAAACTTCCTGATATGATGTCAGTCGGTGCGTCAAGGAATTCGGTTCCAAAACAGTTTTAATCTTCTACCTACATCATAAATATTCTGCCATTATTACTGTTACACACACACCCACCACGCCCCCAACCCACCCCTAATGGCTGTACATCACCCAACCACGAATCGCACATAGTGATCGATGGTCAGAGACCTGTGACTCATGGATACCTTCTGAAGCATCAGGTAGTATGGTAAAAGGGATATTATACATACATACATATATAATATATATATATATATATATATATATATAATATATAATATATATATATATATCTATATATATATATATATATTTAATATATATATATATATTATAATATATATTAGATATTATATAATATATATATAATAATTAATATATATATAATATATATATATATAAATATATATTATAATATATAATATATATATATATATATAATTAATAGATATATATATATCTATATTTATATATATATTTATTATTATTAGATATATATATAATATATATATATATAATATATATATATATATTATATATATATATTTCTTTATATTAGTATTTATATATTCTATATATATATATATAATATATAATATAATATATATTATATAATATTATATATATAGAATAATATATATATATTATATATATATTATATATATAATTATATTAATATAATTAATATATTAATATATATTATATATATATTTATATATTATATTATTATATATATATATATATATATATATATATATATATATATATATATATATATATATATATATATATATATATATATATATATAGAATATATATATTTATTATAATATATATATAGATATATATATATTATATATATATATATATATTATTATATATATTGTATATATATATATATATATATACATATATATATATAATATATAATAATAATATATATATATATATATAGATTATATATAATATATAATATATATAATAATATAATATATATATAATATATTATATATATATATTATAATATATATATAATATATATATATATAATTATATAGAATATTATAATATATATAATATATTAATAATATAATATATATAGATTATATATATTATATATTATATATTAAATAAAAATTTATATATAGGAATATTATAATATATATATATATATATATTTATTATTATTATTTATTTATATAATAGATAATATATATATATAATATATAATTATCTATATTATTATTATATATATAATATTATTATATATATATATAGATATTATTAATATATATATATATATTAATATTATATATATATATATAATATATAGAATATTATTATATATTATTATATATTATTATTATATTATATATATAATATAATATATATATATATATATATATAGAGAGAGAGAGAGATGAGATAGGAGAGAGAGAGAGAGAGAGAGAGAGAGGAAGAAGAGAGCCGAGAGAGAGAGAGTAATAGATATATGACGATTAAGTTAAAAGGAACATGAAACACTATTTGAACATTGCAACCATATATTTTCATGGGCCTTTTATCTTCCTATTATACTGCTGTATTACGGTAAAAGACAATCATATATCTATATATCAATATATATATATATCTATATATATATATATATATATATATATATATATATATATAAGTGAATACCACAGGAAAATGACAGGCAGAAATCCAAGCACTTTCGTCTTTATTAGACACCGTGCATCTACTGTCATTTTTTTAAGCATATATGTATATGTTATATATATATATACGCATATAAATTATTATATATACATACATACCACACATACATATATAATATATGTATGTATGTGTGTATGTATGTATATATATAATTTATATATGGCGTATACGATGAATTGTGCATCTGTACACTGTTTAAATCTCAATGCTGTTCCTGTTAATTTTACACGTTTCAGTCTATTGACAGTTCTTCCACAACGCATTCCCCCCAACCCACATCCCCCACCCTACCAAAAACCCCCCGATCTGCCCACCCCCCCCCCCCAACAACCTCCAGATACAAAGACACCAGACTTAAACTGACGATTCTTTCTACGACCTTTCCCTCTTCAAGAAGACGTACATGTGCAGGATGATGCAAATGCTGACGTAACTCTCTGTCTCCTGTCTCTCTCTCTCTCTCTCTCTCTCTCTCAGACATCACTAGCTTGGCACGTTGCCCCCCCCCCCCAACTCCCCCCCCCACACCTCTCTCTCTCTCTCTCTCTCTCTCTCTCTCTCTCTCTCTCTCTCTCTCTCTCTCTAAACTAAAATCACTTATCAATCATCCACCAAGCTCAGCCACATCTAACCTGTCAAAATCCGCAGTCCTCCTGTTTTCTTTACAAACATACAGAGAAACACGCGTCAACTAAACTTGCTTGCAGCAGAGCTCAAATACATACACACACACACGACAAAGAAATCGATCAATCAGTAGCCACTTGAGCGCAATGTGCCATATTCAGTTACATGAAACCCAAAACAAACAACTACTACTACTACTACTGGCTGGCGTGGCAAGTTGTCACCGGCAGGCCTTTCTCGATAAGGTAGTCAATGTATTACTCCGTCTTGCTCGAAAAACGGAAATGGGTCAATGATGAGCGGAGTCTTTAGTTCTTTGATTTACCACCGACAAAGGAGAAATGTATATGTGGTTTCGAGCTGAAGAACGGTTGTTGTTGGTATCCGCAAATGCGTCGCGGGTTACAGGAGTGGTGAAAGGCTTCTAAAAATCATCAAAATGCTTGGACTGACTCTCTGCAGACACAAAACTAGTCATTGTCAGTTCCCGTAGTATTACGTAAGCGTAAGTCCTGTGCTGTTTTGGTGGCAGGGTAAAATTCATATACACATCTTCACGCACTTCTCACTTGCATCAATCAGGTAATATAAAAATATTATAGGCAAACGAATATTCCATTTGTAGTCCGAAAAATAAATGAAAAATAAAACACAGATGAACATTTCACATTTTTTTCACCCACTGAAAAAGGATGCACTTCAGAAAAATTGCTATATCGCCCGACTCAATAGTTACTAGGCCTCATTCTTCGTTAAGTTTACAAATATTGAGAAAAGAATGGAAAGAAGTACACCACGTTCTAGAGGATTATATATATATATATATATATATATATATATATATATATATATATATGTATATATATATATATATATGTATATGCATATACAGATATAAATAAATATGTATAATACACACACACACGCTATATATATATATAATATATACTATATAATATATATATTATATATAATATATATATATATATATATATATACACAAAAAGGCCTTGAAACCACAAAATTTGCGAACAACTACTTCTTCCTTTGTGAGGTTCGAACTCATGCCAAGCCAGAACACTAAGGTTGACGTTAAACTAATCGCTTTTTTCAGATATAAGAATTGGGATATAAAATTGAAGCCAAAGCACTTGGACCTACGAGGTCATTCAGCTCTCAAAAGGGAAACTGAGATTCAAGTGACTTTAAAGGTGTAACAGGAGGAAGATAATATGAAAGGAGGTACAGCAAAGAGAACGAAAGGGGTTGCAGCTGGGGGACGTAAGTACGTTGCAAAGAAGCTCAAGTCAAACCTACAGTGCACCACGAGGAGACCGTTCGTATATTATAACATTTAGAGGAAAACTTATGCAAAATATTAATCAATAAATCAGTCTTCGCAATGTTATTAGCCATTCTCAAGAATTATGAGAACGGTCATCAACAGTCACAAGAATAAATCAATCACTCTTGCTCTTTTTCATCCCAGACTTCCCACCACCTCTCTCTCTCTCTCTCTCTCTCTCTCTCTCTCTCTCTCTCTCTCTTGATTCATTTCCGCCACAAGTTCCCAGGCAAGACAATGGTTGTGCGACAAGTCACACCATGAATACCTAATGAGGGAGCGCAGTGCAGTCAATTTCCCCTAAAAGTTACGGTTTCCACAAAATCACACTAAAGCACTTCCCGATGACTGAGAGAGAGAGAGAGAGAGAGAGAGAGAGAGAGAGAGAGAGAGAGAGAGAGAGAGAGAGAGAGAATTACTCTTTCATACTGCACCATACCATCTCTTTATGAGACGCAGTCTTTTTCGGGTTCTGCAGACATCAGTTACTAAACACTGTTTTAGGTTATTGCGTAGAATAGATAACTCCCAGTGGTGAGCTTTGGATACGTGCATAGGGTTAATGATTAACAATCAGCAAGGGGAAACAAAATCCAAAACCACTTGATTCCACGAGAAAGTATTTCATAGTGCAACCACAAACGACCCCTTCAGCGAGAGCAGTTGCAGCATTTTCAGTAAATTCGATTATAGACGCAATGAATAAGACTTCAATAGTAGTTTGCTTGTGTGGTGTTTTGACGTTGCATGGAACCAGTGGTTATTCAGCAACGGGACCAACGGTTTTACGGGACTTCGAACCACGTCGAGAGTGAACTTCTATTACCAGAAATGCACATCTGTAACCCCTCAGAGGAATGCCCGAGAATATAACCCGCGGCCACCGAGGTGACAAGCAAAGACCATACCAACCACGCCACTGAGCGTTTGACTTCAATGGTAGAATACGAACACATTCCAAGAATTGATGATGTACTTGACTAGTGTCCTTTTAGTTTTAAACGGGGTCTTACGATCAGTCTATTTCACTGAATTTAATTGGAAATTCTTGAGCCCGCCAATGCCTGTTTCCTGCTGAGTCGTCTAAACTGCCATTGTTCACGAGAGGTGCCATGGCACTTAACAGGTCCATTTATAAGCTTTGCTTCAATAAGTAACTGTCGCCACGTGAAAGAACAACACTTTAATAAACGTAGAAATCCACGAAGATCCCACATTCCACTCCCAGAAATATACTGGAGACTTAAAAGGGATTATAAGAGACATCAAATAAAGCACCGTGTGAAAAAACTACTAAAAAATGGAAAAATACAGAAATATTTTTACTATTTTTATGTCCATTTGAAATCAGAAGTCCCTGGGATTTGACTGATATTCACAAAATAAAAGCAAAGCAAAGCCCAACAACAGCAAAAAAGCAAACTTTTAACCGTAAAAATAATACATATTGTTTACGAACATATTAAACTTATAACCACACTACGATGGTACCAGTTAGTGCTATAATAATAACAGTTACATATTACGCACTTTGTTGTATAAACTAGACTTTCCCACAACACCCATTTTCATTGATTAAAAGGTAACAGAATAACAACAAACCATTACAATACTTGGAAAAAAGGTAGGAAAAGCAAATGTTATAATAAGAAAATCAGAGAAGTGTCAATGGATATGAATAAGCTATTCCGACTTCTTAATAGTTTCCTTGTAACCTTATGCGGAAAAAAACCTAACAGATGGTTTCAGTAATTAAAACTGGTTAACGGAGTTACTAAATTTTTCGGAGAAAAAAAACTTGAGACCTTAATTGTTGAAATGCTGAATGAGATTGGTACTGACCCTGATACGGAAGTAAAACTATACCTGAAAAAGCGGATATTATTAAAATGTATCTTAGTTTAACCAGACCACTGAGCTGATTAACAGCTTTCCTAGGGCTGGCCCGAAGGATTAGATATTTTGAAGTGGCTAGGAACCAATTGGTTACCTAGCAATGGGACCCGCAGCTTAACTTCTCATCACCAAAAACAAACTCCTCTGATTCCACGTTGGCATGGAGGGGAATCGAACTCGGGATACCGAATCGGTAGGCAAGTACGTAAACCACGTGTGCAGCGAGGAACTGAAGATATCCTTTAAACAAGTTTGAAAGGTGCACTTGACTATCAAAACTCATGTTCATATTGCTGGAGTGTGTAGTTCTTGAACGAATAACTATTCACCAGCAGAGGGTAGATGTTTTACCTGATGCTCAGGCAACATTTAGACAATTGCGTTCTACAGGCACAGTTGTACGCTCTGTTGTTAACGATATAATGGCAATCACGGACTGGGAACCAGATTTATATATATATATATATATATATAATATATATTATATATAATATATAATAATATATACATACATACACATACATACTGCTCTCATACTTTATCTTGGTGCGGCTTTTGATAGTTATGCATAAACTAATTGTAACAGATCCCTGATCCAACGGAAGTCCTCATGAAGCCGTTCAGTATCTCTTGGACTACTTGCACGAAGAAAGCACTGTAAATGGGAGAACCCCAGGAAACTGTATGAGGTCCAATCCTATTTCGTTAATGTAGGACTGAATAGTTAAATGTACTACAGAAACAGGGGCTAGAGTTCAAGCTTAATTGCCGACGACACCCAAACACCCAATTTCACTTAAGACTCCAAACAACGTGCTCACCAGTGTTGAGGAACTGATGACATTTAAGGAACTAAAACTAAATGAAAATAAACTTATGTTGGTGAGTAAGGAAAATAACTCAAAAAGCCTTCGTGATATCCGGCAACATAATCATAATCCAGTCCTGATTTAGTAATAACGTCCGTGTATTGGGTGAGATGCTGGAATCTGATTTCTCTCTCAATGCTCATACTAATAATGCTGTAAGGACTCCTGGATGTCATCACAGAAACCGTTACAAAAAAAAGTTAACATTATGAGTATTATATAAAAAAAAAATTGTGAATGACCGGGTCACTACAAAAGTACACTATAGCAATTCTATCACAGTCTACCTAAGATGAAATTTACGAAGCTGCATAATATACCAAATAGATCGCAACAGGAGTACCCTGTCTATTTGAGCTGTTCTGGCTATCTATTGAAGCTGGAATAATAATTCAAAACATGTGTTAGGACTCGCCAAGTTATCAAAACTGGACATTCAAAATATATGGCACTGCTGTACAAAGAATGGGGCTAACGCATGACTTGCTATGGACAGTTTCAAGTTACCTGAACTTCGAATATGAGTTTTTTAGCCATCAGACTGACAGCCCAAAATTATACGCTAGGCTCCCACGTGCCATCAAGAAAGACCGAAAACATATATATAAAAAAATACACTTCCTTATTTTCCCAAATTATGATGATGTGATCTGAAAAATTGAGAGCGGATAACATACGAGACTAAGCTCGTCCCTGAACAACTGTGTACGGGGCAGACGAATTTACGGGTCCCACAGAGCCCCCCTAGCGGATCTGGACCGGAAATAGAAGCCAACAGTACGTACGCAGCAGTCAGAATGAGGTACCTTTGTCGGAACGTCGGGACGTTAGGTAACGTCCATAGAATCAGCTCTACCTTCTCTCATATTGATGTCATTTCTGGCAGTTCGGATACACAAGTGATATATTAATAATAATAACAATTATAATAATAACAATAAAGAACGCTACATACATTACATCGCAAACCCTATCCAAATTCTTTTCCCCATACGTAAGACAGCAATTAGCATACGAGGAGGCATTCTGTTCCTGTTGCCAAACTGTCAAAAGAGGGGAACACATTGAGGGAGACAAGAGGAAGAAGGTGGGATAGGAGGGAGGGAGGGGAGGTAGGGAGGGGGCGGGGGCGGGGTGCGGGCACCCGTCTCCCAAGTTAGGCCTAGGAGGCCAGCGGACAATGCCAAAAATATACTATAGTGAGCGTCGTGGCGGCACCGACTAGTATTAACAACAGCCCTTCCAACGCATACTTCCGTATTCTCCCACGAACAACTCGCGTGCTCTCTCTCTACTCTCTCTCTCTCTCTCTCTCTCTCTCTCTCTCTCTCTCTGTCTTATAAACTGCAAAAGACATGACATACATTAAACACACACACACACATTATATATATATATATATATATATATATATATATATATATATATTATATATATATATATATATATATACATATGAGAGAGAGAGAGAGAGAGAGAGAGAGAGAGAGAGAGAGACGTATATGTGACTAAAGAAGACATGACAGGAGAGAGGATGAACAAATGGGCGATGATACAAGGGGTAAAAGGTTCATTTTGGTGACGATAGGTTTTTGAAATAAAAAGTTTTTGTGCAATTCCGAGGTGTCAGAAGGCAGAAGAGGAGACCTACGAAGTACTTGCTACTTGGAATAAAAGCGATTCTGGAGCCGAGGATTCTTGATACCCAGGATGCAAGAGTTAGACGTGTAAGGTAAATGAATGCCACAGTGGGTATCGGGGAGAATGTCGTGCTGCTGATGGGCCTCCGATGCTGGCGTATGAAGTGGATAGTGTTGTAGAAGTTCGTCTGCTATTCAGCAAATAAGTAAGAATGTGGCAGTGGCTATTTTGTTGCCAATCTAGAACCACGTCCCGTTTGGGCCCTCATCTTAGGATTAAAAAAAAAATAGTTAAGAAGACTAGTAACAACAATAATCATTCAAAATACCTTAATACTTTTACTAATGCAAAATATCGCAATGCAAACCGACTTGCCCATTCTGCACTGTCCACACGATTCATCGTCCGGTTTCAATGGCAAGACACAACCATGACTCATTACTTGGAAAACCGCCCATGCTGGGCAAACAAAACGTCTAAGGGATCTCATGTACAGAAAATGAGCTCATGGCTACAATTTCCTTTAACAGTCACATTTTATATACGTTTTCGGGCATCTTTGAATGTCCCGCCGGCAAACTGCACTGTGCGGCCAATACTGATGCCAAACTTCAGAAGTTCACGCGAAGATGCCATGCAATACTACCCTAGTCCAAAGCGACCTGTATTTTAATACTTAGCTTAAATTCTTATTTAGTCACTCTTTGTTAATTCATCTAGTTTTCTGATAACTTTTTCTATTTCCCATTGCCTTCTGTTACTTCTTTCGAATGAACACCTTAACACTCTTTGGAAGCTTGAATTTCAAGTCAGTCACCCTTAGGGTTAGTTCCATATGAATAGGGTTCATCATC
This sequence comes from Macrobrachium nipponense, assembly GCF_015104395.2. NCBI lineage: Eukaryota > Metazoa > Arthropoda > Malacostraca > Decapoda > Palaemonidae > Macrobrachium > Macrobrachium nipponense. The sequence goes on from NC_061101.1 coordinate 31,350,531, forward strand.
ATCATCTTCTTAATAATAATAATAATAATAATAATAATAATAATAATAATAATAATAATAATAATATGCTCATAGTAGCATGAGTCTTCCAATGGAGAAAAACCCACAGTTACGTAAATGTACATATATTAAATTTAAAAACTTTAAGGATAGCTTTCGGGAATCTGTTTGGTTCCCGAAAGCTATCCTTGCAGTTTTAAATTTAATATACGTACATTTACATAACGATTTGTATCTCCAATAATAATACAATAATAATACTAAAAGTCACGCACCTCCTTTTAGCCCGAACTCAAGGTACTTTTGAATCTTACCACCGGCAATGATACTTCGGGCAGTTTGGCCAAAGTACGCTACAAGGCGTCACATTGATGGCACGTGTGACGTCCGGTCAACTAGGGTACGATGGGTCCGAAAAGAACGAGTTGATGACAGGGGGCATGTTCAGGGTCGACTTGAACTTTAAAAAGTCAGTGGGAGCAGAACGAAATTTTTTGTGAATGTGCATTGCACCAACCTGTAAGGCATTCATTTTTTAATACTCAATGCGATGGCCCTACTGCTAATTAGGAAGCGATGAAAAGAAAAAAATCAATAAAGGGACGAGTGAAAATCGTTATCTTCTTATTTTCTGGCTTTCTCTCTACATTATATCAGTACTGAAGTCTACAGCTTCCTTACAATCGAAAACAATATGAACGTACTCTCTCTACGAAACCAAAAATTAGAGGAGGGTAGGAAGGGGGTGGAAATCTTTTTTTTTTTAGGTAATGAAAACTGGTCGACTTTAAATCACTACATTGGAAAAGGTTATAAAGCAAGCAAAGTTCCTCATAAGTATATCTTAGTTTAACCAGACCACTGAGCTGATCAACAGCTCTTTTAAGACTAGCCCGAAGGATTACGTAGATATTTTGTCGTGGCTAAGAATCTATTTGGTTACCTAGCAACGTGACCTACAGCTTATTGTGGGACCCGAACCATATTATATTGCGAAATGAATTTCTAATCACCAGAAACAAACTCCTCTGATTCCTAGTTGGCAGAGCGGGGAATCTAACCAAGTTCCTCATAATTAGACTGAAAATTTCTCATGCCTCTTAAAAGTTCCATATTCTCCATTTAATCATTTACTACCATTTACACTGACCATTTCACTGAACAAATATTCTCAGTGACATTTGACATATCAAAGAAATATTCAGAATGTAAAACAAAGGAAGTAGCGTATACACACACACACACACACACACACACACACACATATATATATGAAATATATATATATATATATATATATTATATATATATATATATATATATATATATATATATATTATATTATATATATTATATATATATATATAAATAATCTATAATATATAAATATATATATATATATATATATATATATATATATATATATATATAATATACAAATATAATATATATATAATAAAATCCGAGTTTATCTTTCTTGTTCGTCCGCCCTGGGTTGGGACAAGGGGGTAAGGGAGACATGACGGGCAAAGCCGGGTTCCAGCGCAGAAGGAATGCGCGCGTTCATCAAGCTCGTATAAAAATATTAAGTGGGGTAAATAGTAGATACTCATACACACCCTTGAAAATAAGCTCTCATAAATTTTAGAAACAGCATGCACAAAATGATTTACCTACCGTCCTTTTTTTTAAACACTTACCCAAGAAAACACATATTTCCAGGTTAAACAGAAACTGGAGGGAAAAATCACTCAAAATGACGTAAAAACAAAAAACTTAAACGTCAGAAAACATGTCATGAAATAATGGATACGGAAAGTAAAATTAAAAAATGGAATACGCCACGTTCAAAACAAAAGCGATGCAGTGCGGGAAAATAATACACCAGTGATTGTTGAAAAATACACTGGATACCATGGTTGGTGTCACGCCATTTAATACTACTAATTCAATCAATCAATTACCCCCAAATAAAAAAAATAAAAAAGCTGGCCCCTGCCAGCGAAATTGCAGGTGTGCAATTATATTCGAATTTGGCACCTGTCCGACAAGCAGCGAATCAAAAACCGAAAAATCGGGTAAGCTGCCGTCTGTCACTTGCCCTGTATTTCCATCATACGCACGAATTCACTTTGGCAATTTATATGGGATCGGTTTGTCCAATCTAGATAAAGTGGGGTTTCGAAATATGCCAAGAGTATCCCGGGGGCTTGGGAAGGGA
>NC_061101.1:31362751-31390251 GCF_015104395.2 Macrobrachium nipponense
CTAACGGTTTTACGAAATCTTGTGACTTCACATCATTACAATACCATTACCGCCAAAGCTTTTGTCCATCGAGACATTACAGTGACAAAGATAATATTACTGAATGCGTTTCAGAAACCAATTGCTTTTAAATCTCTTCTAGAGCAGTTACTGGAATTAAAATATAAAATTTAGGGCAAGTGGCCAAGCGCTGAGACCTATATGAGGTCATTCAGCCCTGAAAACAATGTCGAACCAATGGTTAAGAGAGTGTAGAAAGAAATATTAAAGATAATGTGAATGGAGGTGCAGTAAAAGAAATGAAAGGGGTTGCAGCTAGGGGCCGAAGGGGACGCTGCAAAGCTCAAATAATACCTACAGTACACCTCGTGAGGTCCACTGCCGGGGCCAAAATAGTCATCATGACACGGAAGAACAGTTTATTCAAGAAAACTATCTATTGTACCTCCATTTATATTAGCTTTTCTTCTATCTTGCTATCAACCCTATTCTAACAATTATTTCATAGTGCAACTGCGAGGTTCTCCTCCGGTTATAACTTTTAAACCTACGATGCTTTCATAATAATGGCAGAAGTGTGTCAGCTGTTACAAGGGTGGAGAGAGAGAGAGAGAGAGAGAGAGAGAGAGAGAGAGAGAGAGAGAGAGAGAGAGAAGGAAGCTGACGAAGACCGAACGAGAGAGACTGAGGATGTCGTCTCTCCCGTACGTTTCCAAAACAGAGGATGCTCTTCTTGATAAGGTAAGAAAACGCAACTCGTCACGTAAACGACGAAAACTAATAAAGACAAAAAAACACAATCGATATTTCCAGCTTTACCTCCTCGTCTGCATTCTTCTTCGTCGAGGATGAAATTGAATTTGAGTATCATATTGGATTTGAGGACGGTATTGACTTTGAGGAGGAAACTAAATTTGTGGATGATATTGCATTTGCGGAAGATATTGAAGACAGCAGTACAAGTGGAAGTAAACAAAGGAAAAGACGACATAGAAAGAAAATAATAAACAGAATGTGAAGAGATAAAGGAAAAAAAGACGGAGGGCATAGATGAAATTAACGGATAAAGACTGAGACAGAAGGCATCAAAGGAAATAAGCAAAAGTGTCAACAACTGACACGAGAAATCAGCAAATAAAAATACTAATAAAGGAAACGTAAAATATCTCAAGAATCATGAAAACTAGGTTACAAAGGCCAGCAGTGGGGAACTTCAGCTATTTGGCCTTTAAACAGTGAAAAGAGGGAGCGAGAGTGGGTGGAACTGGGAGAAAACCCCTCAGCTGCACTTTTGAAAAGCTCGAGAAGTTGGCCAGCAAGAAGGTCAAGTTAACACGAGTGGTCAAATTCTACTAATATATCATATAATAATAAAAATAATAATGGTCATTCAAAATACTGGAAAAATAGCACAACTCTATCTGCTACCACTACTACTGCTCCATCGAACATTCATGTTATGATAAGCGAGAAACTTATTTAAGTCTTCCATTTAGAATTCTGGATATCATAAGTTCCACGTTGGACAAGTCGATTTCGCGCTCGGCTGCCAATCCGATGGTCCGAAGTTCGATTCTTGGCTCGGCCAACGCGGAATCAGAAAGATTTATTTATGGTGATAGAAATTAATTTCGGATCCCACAATAAGCTGTAGGTCCCGTTCCTAAGTGACCAATTGGTTCATAGCCACGTAAAAATATCTAATCCTTCGGGGCAGCCCTAGGAGAGCTATTAATCAGCTCAGTGGTCTGGTAAAACTAAGATATACTCAACTTTTGTACCCGGTTTATTACAAAGCTGAAACGCCAATTTCAAATGCCAAAATTTTCTCGTAATGGAGTCATCCAAATTAAAGGTTTCCAATGTCCAGTTTATCAGCAGTGGGTGGATCATTTGCTCAACTAAAACTGGGTTTGTACCACTTTTACAGCCTCCATACAAAAAGCCATTGCCTTTTCCATACATTCCTGAGCCACCTTTCCCTCATCCAGAAATACCATACTAATTCCGGTCAGCCACTCACAAAGTGCCTCCCATTCTCCAACCTCTTATATATATATATATATATATATATATATATATATATATATATATATATATATATATATATATATAAACCAAACGTCACAGAATCACAGTAATTCAAATACGTAAACTCGCTATCATGCAGAGTATAGTCAGATCCTCACGCTCGAATTTATCCGATACGAACTCTTAAATATATCTGCAATAATGTTGAAACATGAAGTCAAAATCAAAATGCTCAATTTCTCAAACACGATGAATTCTGTACCTTCAAAATAAATAATGATAATTTTTGAAGGAGCAATAAGATATAGAGGATTTTTCGAAAATACGCTTAACATCAACGTACACCTACAAGTCACCACAGTATACATGTCATCTCGATTATAAATAGAGTAACAGTCCTCCACTGCTCTGATATACTAGACCTATATCTCTAAAAAAAAAAAAAAAAAAAAAAAAAAAAAAAAAAAAGGGGGGGGGGTTCAAATAAAGAACCCCCAACCTGACAGAATATCCAATTATAAATTAACACCAAAAATACAACTAATATCATAACTTCTCCAGCAAGAGAGACTTACCGCCTCCATCCACTCATCGGCCTAGCAGCCAGGTCTTGCCTCGACAGACCGTACAGACCAGAGGAAGCGAGCACGTAGGCCACGAGCAAGCAGAACATGATGCCGATCACCCGCAGTGGGACTACGAACACAGACATGAACACAAGCTGTGGGAAAGAAGGAGAAAGTTATAGTATTAGTTAAGTTTTTTAAAATATATATGAAACAGTTAGTTTCTCTCTCTTTTTCTCTCTCTCTCTCTCATGACAGCGCGCACGCACGAATATCGGATAATTAATAGCTAGGCCATTGATATTTCACAGTAGGACACACAAAGGGAATTAAGTCTCACAACCATATGCAAAAAACTCTCTCTCTCTCTCTCTCTCTCTCTCTCTCTCTCTCTCTCTCTCTCTCTCTCTCTCTCTCTCTATATATATATATATATATATATATATATATATATATATATATATATATATATATACATATAATCATATATATATATACATATATATATATAAAATAAATATATATATATACATATATATATATATATATATATATATATATATATATATATATATATACATATATATATATATATATATATATATATATATATATATATATATATATATATATATATATATATATATATATATATATTATATCAACAAACTGAATCAAAATATCATACATTTCAGGTTATTCTTGGCACATAAATTAACTTACAATAACTGATCCCGGTAGTTCAACTGTAACTGCATATTTTGACTGCAAAACTCCCACATCAACTAATGACAAACGGTTAACCGACCTACAGAACTGATGGGAGCTGATTCATAAGGCTAACAGTCATCCTGTAAGCTGTAACACGGGTGATTTTTTCGGCATCATATGATGACGCCTTAACCACAAATAAAATGACTAGGCTACATACTGCAACATAATGCAAGTCTTTATTTTTTTTTATTTAATAACTTGACTAAGTCAAGGGTTGTGTCAGTGCTGACTAATGCCATTATAGACTATTCCCAGCCTTCCAATAATCTCTGAGATTGAAAAAAAGTTTATCTATCAAAGTCCCTACACAAGAACATTCTTGCATCTACGAGTACTATACACTTACTTCTTGGCAGGCAAGAGCCAAAGTATTTCCAAGAAACTGTTGGGAATTATTGGTCTTATAGAAAATCTAATGCTCTCCAAGATCACCTCAGTGGATATGAGTCAAGATTTTCTCAAATTGTTTTCAGTAAGGTCTTTTACTTGGTTAATCACCAGATTTATAACTAATACATGTACACCGGCGTTAAAACTATACTCTGTTTTTTTTCCATCTGTCCATCCGCCTGTGGTGTTTTGGCATGGTAACTGCGTCCCGGGCTTTAAATAGTTACGCTATGTGTAAGTTTTAGGTAAATAAAAGGATATCTGGGTGTACATTTGCAACTGAAAAGTGTTTTAATAATTTACTTTATGCAAATTACACCGTTAATATTCGAAATAGGATATTATTTAAAGCCCAGGAAGCAGTGTTTACCATGCGCAAACACCACAGGCGGTATGGACAGATGGAAAAAAAACAGAGTATAGTTATGTAACCGCAAGGGCTCAAACAAAATTTCAAACTGCATTATTTCCTTTACAGCTCTTAATTAAGAAACAGGCGGTAAATTATATTTGTTTTCCTGTGAGTGACCTCGACATTTCATGTCAAGTAATCCCTGAAGTAATGTTCGGAATATTCAGTTGACCTTAAGAATCCAGGTGAAAAAGACAGAAAAAAGTCACGGGTAAACAAGTTACAGGAAAACAAGTCACAATATTTCCTAGGTAGGGACCTCCGATAGTCTTAACCCGGTATGTATCCACCTTTACGGCGTGTTTAGTACAAGCCTCTTGGGGATTACCGTAAAAACATAAACAAAAGACTGTAAATATCAGAAAATATAATGAACCCCAACAATGCTGTGAATTTTTCCCCCTCTGACTATCACCGGCCACCATAAATTAATGCTTTTTTTTTTTTTTCCCAGCTAAAATTGTGATTTTTTGTGACTTTTTTTCTGACTATTACGGGCCACCGACCTTGAAAACTAAACCATAAGCAAACTGGAAACACAATTCTTGCAAAATCTAAGAAGTTGCAAAGCTCTAGATCAGCATGTTCTGAAGATACTAGATTAAGAAGCCGACCTTCAGCAAAACCGGGATTGATCACCAGCTAAACTGGAACCATGACCCCTGTCGATGACCTAGTTGGGAAAGGGTAACTGATTTCTTGTGTATGAAAATACCTCTTGTCCCCTTGGATTGCAAGCTTTCGTATTCCAAATTTTACAAAGGTAAAGCATCAACACCACATGCTTCAGATCATCTTCCAACACTTTTAGAGAAATGTTCTTCTTCCTGCATAGAAGTGGGGTTAAAACTAATAATAATCTTTATTTCAGATACTACACTGTTCAAAAACTATAGATTTTACGAGGTGTATATAAATAATGTACAAATACACTCAAACACTGCCGAGAATATCAGATTTCTTCCAGCTGAAGATACTATGCAAACAAAAGGCAATCGGCTTGCTAAAATGGCAATCCTCCAATAATAAAATAATAATAATAATAATAATAATAATAATAATAAAATAATAATAATAATAATAATAATAATAATAATAATAATAATAATAATAATAATAATAATAATAATAATAATAATAATAATAATAATAATAAGATTCTACAATATACATAAAATGGCAGAGATGAATTATCGGAGGTCAGTGAATACATTAAAGATGCTGTAATATTTCTGAATAATTGGAATAATAAAGACGACGGCATATTGGTGGTAATATGCAATTCAAGGGAAAACAAAAGAACGCGGTGTTAAAAACAGGAGTGCCCAGTCCTCTCTATATCTTTGGTACACACAATGTGAACAAATGCCGCCCTTCAATGAGCGTAATTAATTTGGCAGACGTCATAGTTACAAAGGCATAGCGATAATAACAAATTACAACAATCGTAAACAAAATGTAAAAAAAAAAACTAAGCGCACGCAGCAACTGAGGTCAACTGCGATTACGAAATACGTCAATTACTAATCAGATGTCTCGTTAGCCTGTATCTCCCACAATTCCGATCTTTTCGCTTCAATGTTCCAAGATATTTTGGATAAGTGTGTTGCTGCTATTTCTTAGTCGGGTCAACAGATTGGACATGGAGCGCCTAACAATGATTTTACAATACCTGGGTGGTTTTCCATGAACATCTGTGTAGTAGAATGATAGCGAACTGTGTTAGTAGGGCGCTTCGTGATCCCCCTTGGAGATCCATCGGGTATAGGCCTAGTTCGTCCAATGTGAGTAGCCTAACCATAGACGCTATAGCGGTGAAAACGAACGAGCAACAACTTGGTTTCTTAAGGCCTGTCCACACAAGGAAACTTTGTTTGCAAACAATGTTTCCTTGCGAGCACAGACCTTTACTGACGGCCAGGGCAAATCTTTGTCATATGTTGGGTCGTACTGCGTCTAAGGAAGTTTTACGATCCATTAACTTAGCAGTTTCTTAATGCAAAGCTTTACTGACGCATTCTCGTTTGCCCATATGCGTGTTTCTTTGATTATCTTCGCTTACTCGGGGAGTAAGCCTGCAAACAACTTGTTGTTGGGGGTAAGAAAGGTCTATAAAAGGGTCTGAAAAAGGTGTTTCGCGTTGAGTTAAAGATACAGGAATTTTAGGATACATTTATAATTCATTTATGAAATGAAGATTTAAAAAATTAATAATGTGCACATTAAACAGTACAGAAAAATTATTTCTAATAAATTATATCACATTTTTAATTTTCGTTGGTGAAACAACGGGCTATCTGGCCGTAGATTTTTGCACATTTGAATTTGTTTGATGAACTGATTTTAGAGGCTATATTTCTGATAAATTATTTTGTTTCCACTTATAACAGAATATATGAAAGTGTTTAATTTGTGTCCTTTTTATTTGATCCTTGTTGATAGTAAGCATGAGTATTAATTACGAAGACTGCTTCCCGTTAAGTTAGGAATATAAGGAATATAATGTTTGCAACTTCTGCGGCAGTGGAAAATCTCGCACGCGTCCCGAGTAAGCTGGAGGTAGGATCACGCCTTCATATATATATATATATATATATATATATATAATATATATATATATATATATATACTTTTATTTTTACATTCTACTTTGGGAACACTTGCTTAGTTTGGTGACGACGCAGTTTTCTTCCATGCATGTTTTAACTTTATAACGACACTCATATTACCCCTAGCCTTAAAAAACAAACCATCTTATTTATTTCAAATAGCCCTATAATTCATCCAAACTTGATAAGCGCCTTCGTCATCTATAGATTATTCTTTTTCGTATTTTCCCGAAATGACAGAGCTAGGCTAATCGATTTCACAGACTGTCCTAACAGCATAAAAAAAAATTAAATAAAATCTTCGTATTTTCCGAAATGACAGAGCTAGGCTAATCGAGTTCACAGTCTGTCCTATCAGCAAAAAAAAAAAAAAATCTTCAAGGGTGCCACCAAATGTTGAACACCACGTCAAACCCAAGCATACAGAGAGAGAGAGAGAGAGAGAGAGAGAGAGAGAGAGACTCTTATTTGATGGGTGATTCGTGTCCCAAAGCTCTGGGGTCCGTTTAAGTCGGTCATCTCAACACGCATCTGTTCCCAGCCCCATTGACTACCGGTGTCAGCTGGTCTAGGAGAGGCGCTTCTCCGCGCACCTATCGTTATTCATTTATGCGTCTATTAGTTTCGTCTTTTTTTTTTTTTTTTTTTTTTATCAGAAAATAACCATGTTCACGAAATTCTCGATAAGACAGACGCTCAATTTGGGTCTACCCAAGGTCACAACCCCAACTGGATTAAGAAATATATCGAATTGAAATGAATATAGAACTTGGGCCAAAGGCCATGAGCACTTGGACCTACGAGGTCATTCAGGCCTGAAATGGAAATTGACAGTAAAAGGTTTGAAAGGTGTAACAGGAAGAAACCCTCGCAGTTCAACTATGAATCAATTGTTAAAGGAGGATGGAGAGTAAGATAGAAGAAAGAGAATATGAAACGAGATACAGTAAAAGGAACAAAAGGGGTTGCAGCTAGGGGCCGAAGGCACGCTGCAAAGAGCCTAAAGTAACGCCTACAATGCACCGCATGAAGTGCACTAACGGCACTACCCCCTACTGGGCAAATCATTATTAATGCCTATTTTCCTTTGTTCTCATGATACCACACCTCAAATAGTTAGGGTATGTTACAGTATACAGTAGTTAAGATCACCTTATGCAAACATGACTTAAGCTAATTCAAATCGGTAGAAAACTCAAATTCCAAAGATAAGAGCTACCTGAACGGGATTAATAGACATATCAATATTAATGGCTATTTTCCTGCTTCCCATTATACCACATCCCAAATAATAAAGGTATATCCCAGTATAGTTTAGGTTATCTGTTACAATAGTTTAGGTTATCTGTTACAATAGTTTAGGTCATCTTTTACAAGCAAGACGTTTTCTTAAGGTAATTTCAAATTAGTATAAACTTCAAATTCCACAGATAACAGCCACATACGTAGTTGGCACAGAGACTGCTGTAACCTCATCACACACACACACACAACCCTAATTTCTCCGTGAAAATCTGACTGACTCACTGAATCAACATGAAAACTACTAGTCGGCAAGTAGCCAGCTTCTGTCATTACTGCTTAACAAGCTTACGCTGACTCAAGAAATTCCCACGATTTCTGTGCGTGTGTGTGAGCTTCCCTGAACGCTTAATTTGTTGACTTTAGGTCTACGTCAAAATGCATGCAACATGATCAAGTGGCCTTGAACTTGACCAAAGAACCTTGGCTGGTCGTTAAGTCAGTTCAACTTAAACAACTACCTGCAGTAAACGAGTGCAAATTGGAAAGAAAATTTTTTAACCTTCATCTTGACCTATTGGCCTCGGGACACTGTCAAACTTCCCTGATGTTGGAAATATACCACATTTCGGCATACCTCATGAAAGACACATGTTTCAGGAAACAAAATCAGATAAAAAGAGTAAAACTTATTTTGAAACACCGACAGCAAACATGATTACCAATAGGATCTTCCCTAGATAGTGTCTCCACAAGGGTTTTAATCCGGTATGTATCCACCTTTGCGGCGTGTTTAGGACAAGCCCGTTGGAGATGACCGTAAAAGCATAAAAGGATGTAACTATCACAAAGATAATGACCACCCCAAGAAATATAAGTCCTCTAGGATAACGACCCCCGAAAACCCGGGGGGGACACTATCTAGAAAAGATCCCTACCAATATATATAAAAATTTGTGGATGCAGTGTTTTGGAGCACCTCCACATAAAAAAAATAGTCCAAGTCCCTCATTAAACGTAGTTATCAGTCCTTATAACGTTCCCGTTCTGTCATGCATAATCGCGAGGGCTCTCGAAAAAAAAGCTTATTAATTAAATGAGACGTCCTTATCGATCGCTCACAGGCATTAAGCCAGCCGTCTTTATCTGTACTAGAAAACAACGTTTATCAGCTGTTGTCGCATGCCAAGAGGCACTGGGGATCTTATCGCCATTATCAAGTGCAAGGCTCTCGAAAACTCTCATAACAACGTCGTTATCTATCAAGGGATAACTCAAAAGAAAATGGCACGAATGAGATAACAATCGACGGTGGTGTCTGTCTTCAAGAACAAAAGGAAGGTTATGTAAAATTACTTTAATGGACATTTGCTAATTGGCCTGACAGCCCCGGCATCAACACATCCACTGAGAATTGCGAGGGTAATTATGTCTTTAGCAACAATGACAAATGACAACAATGACGGCTTCCCGGCTGTCAGAACTTGCCCTTTGTCGAAAGTGCCTCCAAGCTTAAAAGCAAAAGCTTCTATTGCAGGTCAAGAACGTTCATCAGACACCAGCGGCGTATTGAAAGTTTAGTAAAACGTTAACAATCCCAATAACAATAATAATGAGAGTAATTAGCTTTACTTGTGATCACCTGGTCCCTAATTGTGTAGCCTACTTGTTATCATGACTACAATTTGGCCGCCTTTCTCAAATAAACTTTAAGGAACATATATTTTAAAAAAGGATGACCTGTGAATTTCATTTATTTACAAGCTGTACCCGGCCACGCGTTGCTGTGGCTCAGTCTGGTTAAATGGAAAAGAAAGAAAAAGAGAAAGCTCCTTTCTCTGACTCTCTTTCTCTCTCCAACCATCGCTGTCTCTTTCCTTCTTAAGTCATATGTATACAGAAATTATGTATGATAAATTCGTAAAGTAACTAAGTCTATGAGCACAACCAGCCCAGTTTCATGGGCAGAACTAGGTCCGGTTTATGGAATCCCTTCTCATTCCCACCCCCTTCGGAGGGGGGAGGAAGGTAGGACGAAACCCCACTATAAAAACCTGCGCATATTCGAATGCAATGTTGTGTCAAAATTTCAAGGCAATCAGTGAAGAACTTTTGGAGATTTAAGATTTTGAACAAACAAACACTTACATTTTTATTTATAAGAGAGACAGAGGGGGAGAATCTGGTATAGACACTGTCACAGTTCACTGACGTCCTATGCTGGCGCCAGTTAACAGTACTGACCTGCCAAGTTAATGGTTACACGAGAATAGTATCCTACTCTGCCGAGATAGACAGCTGCAACCAAATTGTCCAGTTCTTTGAATAGAAATCCCGGTAGGGATGTAGTCCCGTCAGTGCACCTCACGTGGTGAACTGTAGACACTACTAACGGGTCTTTGCAGCGTTCCTTCGGCCCCAAGTTGCAACATCTTTCATTGCTTTTACTGTACCTCCGTTCATATTCCCTCTTCCTTCAGTCTTTCCATCCTCTCTTAAGAATTGTTTCTTAGTACAACTGTGAAGTTTTCCTCCGGTTACACCTATCAAACCTTACTGTCAATTTTAGTTTCAGCTCAGAATGACCTTATTGGTCTCAGCGCTTGGCCTTTGGCCTACATTCTATACTCTACCTTGAAATAGACACGGAAAGAAACGTGGAAAAGGAAGAAGAAAAAACAGACCCATTTTTATGTATCCCTGCTGAAAGTGACTCAGTGTCTATGTATCCCTGCTGAAAGTGACTCAGTGTCTATGTATCCCTGCCTGAAAGTGGACTCAGGTGTCCATGTATCCCCCTGCTGAAGTGACTATTGTCCATGTACCCCTGCTGGAAGCGACTCAGTGTCCATGTTTTCCTGTGAAAAGCGACTCAGTGTGCTGTTATCCCTGCTGAAAGCGACTCAGTTGTCCATGTATCCCTGCTGAAGCGACAGTGTCCTGTATTCCGGCTGAAAAGCGACTCGTGTCCATTTTTATTCCTGTAAAAGCGACTCAGTGTCCATGTATTCCTGCTGAAACGACTCCAGTGTCCATGTATCCTGCGAAAGCGACTCCAGTGTCATGTATCCCTGCTGAAAGCGACTCAGGTCCATGTATATCCCTGCTGAAAGCGGACTCAGTGTCCATGTATTCTGCTGAAAGCCCGGACTCAGAAGTCCATGGTATTCCTGCTGATGTGAAAGCGAAATCAGGTCCATGTTATTCCTGCTGAAAAGCGAATCAGTGGTCCATTGTATTCCCTGCTGAAAAGCGGACTCAGTGTTCCATGTATTCCCTGCTGAAAGCGATCAGTGTCCATGTATCACCCTGATGAAAGCGACTCAGTGCCATGTATCCTGCTGAAAGCGACTCAGTGTCCATGTATCCTGCTGAAAGCGTCTATGTATCCCTGCTCAAAGTGACTCAGCGTCTATGTATCTCTGCTGAAAGCGACTCAGTGTCTATGTATCCCTGCTGAAAGTGACTCAGTGTCTATGTATCCTGCTGAAAGTGACTCAGTGTCTATGTATCCCTGCTGAAAGTGACTCAGTGTCTATGTATCCCTGCTGAAAGTGACTCAGTGTCTATGTATTCCTGCTGAAAGTGACTCAGTGTCTATGTATTCCTGCTGAAAGTGACTCAGTGTCTATGTATCCCTGCTGAAAGTGACTCAGTGTCTATGTATCCCTGCTGAAAAGCGACTCAGTGTCTATGTATCCCTGCTGAAAGTGACTCAGTGTCTATGTATCCCTGCTGAAAGCAACTCAGTGTCTATGTATCCCTGCTGAAAGTGACTCAGTGTCTATGTATCCCTGCTGAAAGTGACTCAGTGTCTATGTATCCCTGCTGAAAGTGACTCAGTGTCTATGTATTCCTGCTGAAAGCAACTCAGTGTCTATGTATCCCTGCTGAAGCGACTCAGTGTCTATATCCCCCTGCTGAAAGTGACACTGTGAATATGTATTCCTGCTGAAAAGTGACTCAGTGAATATGGTATCCCTGCTGAAAGTGACTCAGTGAACATGTATCCTGCTGAAAGCAACTCATTGTCTATGTATCCCTGCTGAAAGCAACTTCATTGTCTATGTATCCCCTGCTGAAAGCAACTGTGTCTATGTATCCTGCTGAAAGTGACTTAGTGTCTATGATCCCTGCCTGAAAGCGAACTCAGTGAATATGTTATTCCTGCTTTGAAAGCAACTCATGTCTATGTATCCCTGCTGAAAGCGACTCAGTATCTATGTATCCCTGCTGAAACAAAGCGACTCAGTGAATATGTATTCCTGCTGAAAAGCGACTCAGTGAATATGTATTCCCTGCTGAAAGCGACTCAGTGAGTATGTATCCTGCTGAAAGCGACCTCAGTGAGTATGTATTTCCTGCTGAAAGCGACTCGGTGGGGAATATGTATCCCTGCTGAAGCGACTCAGTGGAATATGTATCCTGCTGAAAAGCGACTCAGTGTCTATGTATCCTGGCTGAAAGCAACTCATTGTCTAGGTATACCTCCTGAAAGTGACTCAGTGTATGTATCCCTGCTAAAAGCAACTCAGTGTCTATGTATCCCTGCTGAAAGTGACTCAGTGTCTATGTATCCCTGCTAGAAGCAACTCAGTGTCCATGTATCCCTGCTGAAAGTGACTCATGTCTATGTATCGCTGCTGAAAGTCCCTCAGTGTCTATGTATCCCTTGTGAAAGTGCCTCAGTGTCTATGCATCCCTGCTGAAAGTGACTCTGTGTCTATGTATCCCTGCTAAAAACAACTGTGTCTATGCATCCCTGCAAAGTGACATTTTTCTGCACTTTACTGAGAGCGGCCCATTCATTATAAATGCATTCTTTTGCAAAGCATTCCATCTATATTAGGTACTATTACTGAAAGTACCCAATTTATTACATATATTTCACTGCAATAGATCCGTTTTTACATATTTCTGCTGAAAGGAAGTATTTGTTTGTATTTCTGCTGAAGGTGGCAGCTCTTTTACGTATTCCTGCTGAAAATGTCTTATTTCTTTGCATTTGGTTTTTTACGTATTCCAGCTGAAAGTGACCTAATTTTGTGCATTTCTGCTAAAGGTGAGCTTTTTACATATTTCTATTGAAAGTGACCCTTGTCCCTTAATACGTTTTTTTCTAAAAGTGGCCCATTTGCATACATTCCTACTGAAAGTAGCCCATTTTTAATACATTCCTGCTCAAAGTACCCAATTTATTACATATTCCTGTTAAATGTGGCCTATTTGTTTACGTATGCTTGCTGAAAGTAATGATTATTTACGGATTTCATTTAAAAGTGGCCCATTCCTTACGTGTTCCTACTGAAATTACCGACTTTTACGTTTCCATGTTGAAAGTGAGCATTTTATCCGCATTTCTAATGAAAAATTACCGATATTTTAAGTGTTCCTGCTGAAAGTGGCCCATTTTTTAAGTATTCCTGCTTAAAGTGACCCAATTTTTTATGCATTCCTCCTGCTAGCGGCCAATTATTACATATTACCTGCTGATACAGGTCAAATATTTTTACGTATTTCTGCTGAAACTAACACCTTTTATACATTAGTCTTCTTGAGAAGACCCATTTTTCAAAATAATCTTCCTAGAAGTGACCCATTTTTACATCCTCCTGCTGAAAGTGACTTTTTTTTGCATACATATTCCAATAGAATGACTTTCTTAAATTTTCCAGCTGAATGTGACTTTTATATACTAATTTCTCACCTATCTCTAATGAGTCACTTTTTTTTATACTGCGGATTTATTTTTTCCCAAGTTTTGCTGCATGCGATTCATTTTTTAAACATTTCTTGCTGAATAACTGTCATTTTTACGTATTCCTACAATGTATCTTAACAATTGCATAATCCTACTACAAATACCGGCTGACTTTTTTCAATTTTGCCTCTGAAAGTAACCCAAATTTTCACCATTTCCTGCTGAGTGAGGCTTGTTTTCTTACACATTCTTGCCAAATGTGACTCATTCTCTAACATTCCTATTGAAAGTGGTTCATTATTACATGTTCTAGCTGAAATTAACTAATCAAACATAGTTGGTTTTATCGATAAAATATTGGCAGAGAAATATGAAATGAAAAGTACAGCTAACTGGTCTGAGAGGAAAATCCCAAGTGTACAGCCCCGAGTTACTTGACCCAATTTGTATTAAGAAATGTTGACAATATGACTGGTAAACTTTCACAAAATAATGTAAAACTCAAATGACTGGTAAACTTTAAAAAAAAATGTAAAACTCAAATGGCTGGTAAACTTTCAAAAGACATAAAACTCAAATGACTGCTAAACTTTCACAAAAGGCAGAATTAAAACTTAAATGAAAAACTTTCACAAAAGGAGTAAAACTATAAACTTTCACAAAAGACGTAAAACTCAAATGATGGATAAGCTTTCACAATAGACATAAAACTCAAATGACTGGAAAACTTTCACAAAAGTAAAACTCAAACGACTGATAAACTTTAACAAAAGAACTTTCACAAGAGAAGTAAAATTCAAATAACTTATAAACTTTCACAAAAGACGTAAAACTCAAATGACCGATAAACTTTCACAAAGTCGTAAAAATCAGATGACTGATAAACTTTCACAAAAGGCATAAAACTCATATGACCGATAAACTTTCACAAAAGTTGTAAAACTCGAATGACCGATAAACTTTCACAAAAGACGCAAAACTCAAATCACTGATAAACTTTCATAAAAGAAGTAAATAAAAATCGAATACACACTCGGAGTTCAGGCTCCGTCGAGCTGACGTCATCATCAGACGATTTCCCTTCGAGACTAAGCAATAATAATAGGTCATTCACACACACACAATCTTTGTGCTTTCGTTCCAAGACAACAGACACGAACACACAACTTCCTGTCTTCCCTGATTAAAGAGTCGAACAGCTATTTTTTTAACCAGCGTTTTTCATTCATGTACCTTGTGAACCATAATCCTCACAATTCCCAAAAACTGCCACGCAAGTTTTTTTCCTTGTTTAGTTTTCTGTAAAAGAAAACTATTGAGATGGCTATTTGTTTGTCCGTCCGCACTTTTCTGTCCGCCCTCATATCTTAAAACCTACTGAGGCTGGAGGGATGCAAATCGATATGTTGATCACCCACCCTCCAATCATCAAACCTACCAAATTGCAGCCCTCTAGCCACGGTAGTTTTTATTTTATTTAAGGGTAAAGGTAGCCATGATCGTGCGTCGTTCACCGCTAAAGGTGCAAACACACCACCACAGGGTCGTGGCTGTTTTTCTTACAGCCATTAGGCTTATATGGTCTAATCTAGTAAGGAATTCGAACTATTTTCAACTGTGATGGATAGCGGCGATTTCACTGACGTTACAAGTTGCATTGTTCATCTACCACCAAGAAACTCCCTATTTCAAAAAAAGCTAGTTGCATGCAATTTTTTTTTTTTTTTTTTTTTTTTGTCAACAGGACCATTTAGAAGCTACTACACTGAGTCTAAGTTACAATTAATAAGGGTCTGATGTGTAACTAGACTAATATCCAGAGCAGCCTGTAAGCTTAACATGTAATCACATGCATATAAATTTCCTGAATTTACCATAAAATCTAAATAACAAATAAGGTACAGAAAGTTATGTACATCTAAAATGGTGGGGCCGTACCAACTGCATTATGAACAAAAACTATATGTAAACAAACTGGGTATGCAATTCATGGCAAAAGAAAAAACAAAAACAAAAAACTCAACAAAAAGGCTCAAACCCAGTAAACCCACACACATAGGCTAAACACACGGAATTCCACGAGCTCAGCAACCAAGCAATTCAATGCATCATTCAGACTTACCTAACACAAGCCACCTTCAAATCCGCTTCATTTAGAGCTATTTAGCCCTCAAAAATATTTTTGGAACTTTCTAAACACTACACTTACTAGAAATGGTACAAGGTCTTCCAAATACTGAATTGGTGACATTATCTCTATATTTCTTAAAATGGAAATCGATAAATACTTAAAGATTCATTAAGTAAACAATTAGAACGGCCCCACCAACCTACAATGTAAGCATAAAACAACTATGACAATCAAGTATTCCTGTAGCAACAAAGACCACAACCCTTACATCAGCACGATTACATTTCCAATCCATAAATACTCACGAAACCCACAGACAAGTAGCCAAGTAGGTTCTTTCTTGACCATGACGAGCCTAGACTCCAAAAAGCATTTCGCGGAGCGCCACAGAGCCGAGGCGTAACTCTCTAGAACATGGGCTTTCTCACCCAAGACGCTAAGCCCTTTATGCGAACCGCGTTGCCTTTGATATTAGTAAGATAAATCAGGAAGCCATTGTGTAGGCTACGGCCGTCACTTAAAAGGCTCCTGGCTCTCATTCCCGCCCTCACACAAACAAGTCACGAAGCGAGAAGCCTTCCCAAACTGTTCTTCATTCCATTCGAATGTGAACTTTTTATTCTTGGCGTGATGAGATTACAGTGCTTAGCATATTTAACTGCTGCCAAGATTGCTCTGGATATTCTGTTGCCTTCCTCATTGAACTCGGATTCGTTTTATCTGGGTGTGACGACATAAGCCCTACCATCCCCTTACACATGTTCCTGGATACTGCATTAACTTTTCATTGGCAATGGCAATCGCGTCCAAAATATTTATGACTGTCTATGCTCTCAAAAGAGACGAAGGAATTCTCTCCTGTATTCTACTCTCCCTGATCAGTTCAACATTATCCTCCAACAGACAAAAGTCAATCACCTTCGAAATGAGTCTGCACTATTTTTTTTCTTTACTATTACCATCTTCCTTTGATGCCTGGACAGAGAACTGGATAGAGAACTGAGTATAGAATTTATGCCAAAGGCCAAGTGCTGGGACCTATGATGTCATTCAGCGCTGAAATGGAAATTGCCAGTATATAGGTTTGAAAGGTGTAATAGAAAGAAAACCACGCAGTTGTACTATTAACATGTGTTTGGAGAGAGTGGAAAGTAAGATGGAAGAGAATATGAACGGAGGTACAGTAAGAGGAAAAACAGGGGTTGCAGGTAGGGACCGAAGGGTAGCCAAGATCAACGGATTGTCCATTCGCATGGTCTTGGGAAAAAAAAAAAAAAAAAAAAAACATATAAATTAATGTTATATGCATATACACCAACTGTCAAGATACTCATTTGCTTAAAGTTATCTGCTTTTCTCGTCCCACTCCACCGCAGGGACTCTGTGGATGCAGCAAATTCATTTTGTCCTAAACACAACTGTGCAGAGACATTGGAAGTCATATGCCGTATTCCATATTAATTTTCATATTCACGCTATCATAAAACTTGAAAAGCAAGTATTCGGAGGTGTGAAAGAACTAGGTATATTTACTGTCCTCCTGATGCCAAAAGAAAGTTTCTTAATTTTTTTACAGTAACTTTTTTAGCAATTTATTCATTATTCAACAGATCACTGATGATGTAATAAAGAAATTATTACGAAACGTCGGAAAAAAAATATTTTGGAATGAATTGGTTTCCCTGGTCCACTGATTATATATATATATATATATTATATATATATATATATATAATATATATATATATATATATCAGTGGACCAGGGAAACCAATTCATTCCAAAATCTTTTTTCCGACGTTTCGTAATAATTTCTTGAAAGTTTTCAAAGTTAATTGTGCTTATTGGCCAAACTGCTGGGCATAGCGCTTGTAATAATATGGTAAAATGCTACTATTTTTGTACGGGTTTTAGTAAAGGTTTATTTATGGAATTAATCCGTTTTATCAGGTAAAATTCATATTAATCTACCAATTTCTAAACGTCGTTTGACGTAAATTGCTTCCTCACAATCAATTAGGTTTACTGTGCAATCGAGGAATGTATTTATGTATATCACCCTACTGAAAGTCCCAGTTTTATTATGGCAGCTGAACTCTGCTTTTCAATCTTGCTAGTTCCGTAGGGGTAGAACCGTCGGTGGACCTCATGCGGTGCACTGTAGGCACTGTAGGTTCTTTGCAGCATGCCTTCGGCCCTTAGCTACAACCACTTTCGTTTCCTATTACTGTACCCCCTTTCATATTCTTTCTTCATCTATTTGACCACGTCTCCTAACAATTGATTCAGTGCAACTGCTTTGTGATTTTCTTCCTGTTACACCTTTCAAACTTTTTACTGTCAATTTCCATTTAAACTCTAAATGACCTCATAGGTCCCAGTGCTTGGCCTTTGGCCTAAATTCTATATTCGACTCGGCTCAACTCAACTTAGTCTTGCCAGGTACATAACTGGCGTGTCATTAATTTGTGGATAAAAAGCATACGTAACTGGGCAGGGCTCTACAAAGAAACACAACTGGCATAATGTTACTATATTCCCAACCAGCCACGTACTAAAGAAATATATAATATATATTATATATATATATATATATATATATATATATATATATATATATATATATATATATTTCTTTAGTACGTGGCTGGTTGGGAATATAGTAACATTATGTAGTTGTGTTCTTTGTAGAGCCCTGCTCAGTTACGTATGCTTTATTCACAAATTAATGACACGCCAGTTATGTACCTGGCAAGACTAAGTTGAGTTGAGCCGAGTCGAATATAGAATTTAGGCCAAAGGCCAAGCACTGGGACCTATGAGGTCATTTAGAGTTTAAATGGAAATTGACAGTAAAAAGTTTGAAAGGTGTAACAGGAAGAAAATATCAAAGCAGTTGCACTATGAATAAATTGTTAGGAGACGTGGCAAATAAGATAAAGAAAGAGAATATGAAAGGAGGTACAGTAATAGGAACGAAAGTGGTTGCAGCTAGGGGCCGAAGGCACGCTGCAAAGAACCTTCAGTGCCTACAGTGCACCGCACGAAGTCCACCGACGGCTCTACCCCCCTACGGAGCCTAGCAAGACTGAAAACCCGGGTTCAGCTGCCACACTAAAACTGGGACTTTCAGTAGGGTGATATACATAAATACATTCCTCGATTGCACAGTAAACCTAATTGATTGTGAGGAAGCAATTTACGTCAAACGACGTTTAGAAATTGGTAGATGAATATGTATTTACCTGATAAAACTGTTTAATTGCATAAATAAACCTTTACTAAAAACCGTACAAAAATAGTAGCATTTTACCATTATATTATTACAAGCGCTATGCCCAGCAGTTTTGCCAATAAGCACAATTAACTTTGAAAACTTTCACCATAAGAGAAAAAAGCCACAAAAACCATTCAAACCATGACAGAGCTCATCAGATTAAACGATGGCTGCAAAGACAAAACCTATTTAATAGTCTGCGAACAGTCACGCAGGTTAAATCTGCGTCTTCCCTGTAGGTACTAAGAATAATGACCAGGATATGTCACTAATAATGTCAGCGGAATCCGGCACATACAGCATGGTGTAGTCAAGGCCAATACAGTAGTACTATATTGGCCTTGGGTGTAGTACACCGCCGTCGGTGTAAACAAAACTCTGCTAACTCCAAACTTACGACACACAAAATCCAAATAAATTTGCATAGTTTGATTAGCAAACCGCTTTGTTTCTTCCATAGAGGCAAATCACGCGAAGCTCAAATTTAAAGGCAGGTAAAGAAACTAATCTTGACAAGCTTTTCCACTCTACACACATGAATAACGTGACACAAAAAACGTACAAAATACTTGCAGCGCGACGTTATCTTCAAATACCTTAACACCATTCAAAGCTACAACAAAATACTTGCTAAAAATACATATTGCAAGTGCTTCATATTACACGAATAAAAGTTATTAGGCTATTCAAACCGTAGGCTACACACCTGTGCAGATCCAACGTTACGTAAGCTTACCCCAACTTATACTATGTACCGAGAGCACAGTACATGGCAGAAAAAGAAGTACTTAACATGTGTATAAACCATTCAACTGATCATTTCATGGTCGTGAGATTTCAGTCAACTGCGCAACTGACACGCCCAGACTTCGCGAGTTCCCCACCGCAATCCAACTTCCTTTGAGCAGCAACCATAAAAAACGAGGGAAAATAGATTTGGGGGGTGAGACAATCTGAACTGACATCAAGGAGGGAATCACGAACGATCTTGTTTCATTTCACTATTACAAACGATAGCAGCACATACGCTGAGTTTTACAGTTTTAAACCAATGATAACATGACGGGTTTCAAAGAAACTACTTTTTCTGTTACCATCCACTAGACTACGACGTCACGCTTGCAGTTTGCCAAAAGGGTTGGGATAACGAAGTTATCTCGCGTTCAGCTGGTCGGCGTTACGAGTGTTTTACTACAAAGAGCGTGGGAAAACTCGTAAATAACAAAACCTACATGATGATACACCAAGGCAGCATCGCATTTCCGGACTGGTTCTTGCTGATTTGAAAGAAATTCGCCTCACTTTCTAAAAGGTAACATTCCGTGATGCTTTGCACATTCACGAGCTCAATAAGAACTCTGGCAGAATTACAAATGTTGTCACATGAGTCTATCATGATCACGGGTAAACATCTTTCGTTATTTAAAAAAAAAATAAAAAGAGCGTTAACAACCACCCATTACCAAGTTCCTTCCCCATAACATCTTTTTAGCGTAAAAATTATCAAGAGTAAAACACTTGAACCACAACTCAAGACTATCTGTCGGAAGTTTGCCATTATCGCACTGATGATAATTCACCACTAAGCGTACCGGGGGTCAAACCGCTGCGAAACAAAGGTGCGGTCTGTTAAACAACGTTTACACAAATCTCCGGACTATGGGCTCTGCGATTCAAGAATTTCACGTTTATATTACATGGCCATAGCCTCCACCTGATCAACTATATATATTTTAATAAACACGACATACATACAAATGTTTAAAGCTAAAATACAACGTATAGTGTCTCATTTTATCGTCATCATTAAAAAGGTGAGATTAAACGTGGGAAACAAGCCTAAAAGGCTAGTACTTTCAAAGCATGCTTCTTTATCATATTCTTGATTATCTAAAAACTAAGTCACATAAATAACGTAAATAACAAAACTTAACACTAAACGGACAAATCAATGCATAATGCGTGGCGCTCTACGTGTACCTACTGAAACTACATCTAAAACTTGAGACCGATGCTACCACTAGCAAGAAGGTTTCTTTGTCTGTTCCCACTCTACAGAACTTGCTTTTTTTTCAAATACAAATCTTCGCTATCATAAAACTCAAGTCTCCAACTGCTTTTCGAAAATCTTAATGTTTTCCGTCCTCCTCATATCTAGGTGGGAATTAATTGTGGAATTTTTTTGTAGGCTAACTTGAATACTTTATAAAACTAACATTCAAAGGGCACCTTAGTTTTAAAACTAGTACTGATGACATTCATTTGCTGCATTACATCAGAAAGTTATCTGGTGTCAACACACAATTTAAATATTTTTGCAGCTTTAACAAAAGCGGCTAGTGCAATGCAGATGATAATAATACAGGGGTCAGCTACTGTATTCTCAAAAACTGCAACAATATTTATTGGTCCAGCAACCATCATTACGATACTTATATACAGCATAGGCCACACTTCTGAGATGATACCCAGCCCATTAGCCACCTACTAGCTTGGTTAGCTAAGTGGTCCCGATTGATATTTACATTCACCTGATATTCCCATGGCTCCTTAACTTATATTCCTTCAACACCAACATAAATCAAAATTATATATACAGCATTATAAAAGTCATTTTATATACAGTGACGAATCTCAAACACGATATACGTATACACACACACACACACACACACACACACACACACATATATATATATATATATATATATATATATATATATATATATATATATATGTAGTGTGTGTGTGTGTGTGTGTGTGTGTGTGTGTGTGTGTGTGTGTGTGTGTGTGTAACATTCAAGAGGAAAGTATTTCATATACAGCATTTATATATATCAAACATTGCTTGTTAGTTAAAATGTTTTATGTTGTAACCTCTATACCTATCTATGGTTGTAACGACCCGTGTTATCGGTACAGTTGTTGTCGAGAGATTAATCTGGCCTTATGCCAGCATGGGCTCTTGCTCACAGAGCAGCCCGTAGTATCGGTACAGGCAGAGTTTCATCTAGTAATTGTGAAAGAAAAAGAAAAAGACTATTCCGCTATGGAAAGGAAAACACTACCTCAACTAGAACAAGGGAAAAAAACAAAAGGTTTTCTCCTGAAATAAAGCTTAAACAATGATGGTCTAACTGGCCATTTTTGGGGTCGAATATCACATCGCCATCATTGGGGAAAGGGAAGCCACCATTCTGCAATTGTCGTCCGAAAACACAAACACGGTCCTGGTAAAATTTAGAAAAGGTGGAAAGCATTCTTACAATGGTGGCAGGTGGCATAATGATCTCTGTAGATATAGGAAGCCTTAGGAGCAACACCTGGCCCTGACAGCTGGATGTTGACATTTTTTTCTTTTACTTTTACTTTTACTATGCCAGGTCTTTTTTTCTCTTGACACAAGACAAACATGGTTAGATGTAAAAACCTGTGTGTGCAGAAATTAATGACAGTTACGTCCTTATATAATCAGCAATTGACTAGTGCGAATGTTGATTCCCTAGCTAAAGGCGTTCGTCTTGTTCTACACCACAAACTGATACCCAAAATCTTTGCAGCTATTTAACAGGAAGCTATTAATACAACAATTATGAATTCGGAGATGCTTACACCTCCAACATTTACACGCAGAGGGAAATAACGGTGCGGAGAAAGAAACTCGCTTTCCTCACCTTGAACTTGTCATATGCTGTGTTGAGCTCCAGCCGATGTACAAACGGATTGAGAATCTCCTTCGTTTCCTCTATAAGAGGAGCCCTCTCGTCGTTCTCCTTCATATTGTTACACATCGAATTGAAGATTTAGAGGACGGGGAAATAAAACTATAAAAACGGGAGACTCCCGAACCCCTAGCAGAAGAGGCTGATCGAAACTCGCACAAACACGGGTTCCACAACTGAGTCTCTTCACTACACCAACCAACTGGGACCTTTTGTAACATAAAATCCCCCCCTTTCTTATGACAGAAATAAAATGCAAATGTCCACCTTGACCTGTCACATATTCAAACAACACTTAGGGCACCAGCGTCCGACACGACACACAAAATTATGGATTAAAACAGCCAGCCATATAAAGGGGTTGACGACAAGCAACAACACAACATCACAACAACAGAGCTCCGTGACAACTGGCCCGATGAACTGAAAGGGCTTCGTTTTCTATTCCCGGAAAGACTCGCGTGGGATGATAGAAAACTAATGACTTCAGAGCGTAACAACCAGGAATTTTACGTATTTCTCCACCAGGTGGATATGGATACTAAAGCGTTACAAAACATTTAATGAGTAACGTATTGCTTGCTGAGCGTAGACTGGTTTAACCACAGATATAGTAAGCTAAAGTCTTACTACAGCGGTCAAGATCGCCGAAAATAAAGAGCCTAATAATGTATTTATACTACTATGAAAGCAAAGCCACTTCTTGATAAAGTTTTATCCATATATTCCCACATGCATAACAGTTCTCAAATTCATGGAATCGTTACAAATATTGCCTAAGATTCCATTTGTAATAAATATATATATACTTTCTGAAGATGTAAGGGAATAAACTGTAATAATATAAATGCATCTTTATGTTCATATCCTGGGGGGGTGTGGGGGGGGGCATCAATCTGGAAGCATCTAGAATCTTCAGAGGAACTATTTAATTCAATGCAGTCACAAAGTGATTGATTAATACAAAGTGATACCGCAAAGGCTGGTCATTAAACTCAATTTTGTGAGCAATATTCCAAGGAGAGCCAGATAAAACCAACATAATGTTTTAGTAATGCGACGTAGGTGCGAAGATCTATAAACGCCAAGGTTAATCAAAAAGAAAGTTTCCATATAGCAAGTAAAGAGAGCTAATCATAAGACATTGCGTTGGGTCAAGAATAAACCAGATAGTGAAGACCAAACTAGGAGACGTTTTAGAAGCATAACAGAATTATTAAACAAAAATAAATTCCCCAGGGTAAAGAAGGCTTTTCAGCACACTGATTTTTGTGCAACTGAAGACCAAAAAAAATTTTTTTATGTTTCTCAAAGGCAGATTTTACAGTCAAGAATTCCACCTAAAGAATTAATGAATTGCATGCCGCTAAAGAAATCCGGTCAATGAAAAAATCTGGGTAACGGGTATCTAATTTCTCATTCTTCTTTCATAAAAATAACACATTTGGCTTAGTTAGGGCTTGCTTCAGGCCCCGTAATTTGCAGCATCGACTAGTTTTAGCAATAGTACCTATCTGTACTCAAGAGAGGTAGGTAAGATCGGTGCAAATAGATAAGATTCTATATAATTAAAATGCTTGTATTCAAGGCCAAACAATATATCGCGTGCATTTGATACGATAAGAATTTGGCCAAGAACACTACCTTGAAGTATGACAGAGGTTGCATTGGTACAGTAACTGTGGCATTCATTAGCAACTACAATGTTCAATGGTTCTGTTAAAAATTCAAGGTCCTTGCAAAATTCAAACTGCAGACCACCGAACCGATGATTCCTTTCAACACTAGCATTCAAGCGTTTTGCCAACAGACGTTCATAACGTTAGAAACTATTAGAGTTGGAAGAACTGGACACACACACACGCATATACTATATATTATATATATATATATATATATATATATATATATATATATCTATATATATAATATATATATATATATATATATATATATATATATATATATATAGATATATAGATATAGATGAGATAGAGAGAGAGAAGAGAGAGGAGAGAGAGAGAGAGAGAGAGAGAGAGAGAGAAATTCAGTGTGTTTTTTTGTCATAAAACCAAGAATGAATCGAATATTCATATCATCATTTTTGTATGTTCAATATCAGGTTACCCGTAGAATGAAATTATTCATGGAAACTAATATACCATTATAAGCAAGCACAAAAATGCGCTGAAGTTTCTTTGGCGCAATCGAGTTTTCTGTACGACGTACAATGACGTAGAAACTCTCAACCACGGCCAATCAAACTCTCAGCCGCGGCCCTTTTAACTTCCAGCCATGGTCCGGTGGTTGCCTGTGTTGTTTGCATCTATGCGGTACCAGATGCACGATCATGGCTAACTTGAACCTTAAATAAGATTAAAACTACTGAAGCTATAGGCCTGTAATTTGGTATGTTTGATTACTGGAGGGTGGATGATCAACATACCAATTTGCAGTCCTCTAGCCTCAATGGTTTTTAAGATCTGAGGGCGGACAAAAAAAGTGCGAACGGATAGACAAATAGCCATCTCAAAAGTTTTCTTTTACAGAAAACTAAAACTTAGCAATGAATCAGGTTTATTCATACACAGGGCATAGAAATTCGAGCACACACCACCCTATCTTACGGATAAGTTGATGAGAATTAGCTTGGATGTTGTTATTAATCACACTGTTAAACGTTTACACCATGGAGGTTATAATAACCACATGCGCGCGCGCACACACACACACACACACACACACACACACATATATATATTTATTTATATATATATATATATATACATATATATATATTATATATATATAGTATATATATTAATAATCTTCTTAGGCACGAAGATATAGTAATTCAGTTGTATTCCACATAAGAAAATAAAAAAGGTATGTCTCAGAAAATACCCAACAATTTCGTCCTCCAATGGACCTCTTCTTGGAGCGTCTATTAAGAAGGGGTAAAGTTTACATTGCATATAGCCAAGAGAGGCCTAAAATTTTTAAACATACAGTTACCAAAAACTAGCAGTTTGAGCTAAAAACTATTCAGCAGTAAAATAACAATAAAACAAGAATAGCAGTTGAGCAAATGAAAAATACCAAAATATCTAATGAGGTAATACATCCATTTGAAACAGCATAACATACAGTACATATTAACAAGCGTATACTATATGATAGTTAATGGATAACATTATCCAATTTGTAATGACGTTTCATGACATGTAAGATAAAAGGATCTAATTTATACAAACCAGGCGATAAATAAAAAATTTGTCCTTTGCTGTGAACAATGCAAGCTGTCTCTATCAAATTTCTTTCAATAAAACCTGTACTCTTAACAAAATCTTTGATCCGAGCCAGTCAATCGGTACATTACACATACTACTATGAACACATAAAGCATGCTTGTATCATATGTTCGTATATTATATTTATGATTTAAAATGCGTTTTTCGAGTGTCTTCCCAGATTGCCCAATATAAAAACTACCGCACTTGCATGGGATCTTATATATGACTCCTTCGTTGTTTTCCGGACTATTATGAATTAAAGTTTTTCCAATGGTGCTAGGATATGAAAAAGTTGTACTAAAACCAAGTAACCTTAGAGGGTAGACTATAGATTCTAATGTGGGATGGTATGGGAAACATATAAAATCCAGTTTTCTGTTTTTCTCCTCATATGAATAAAAATGTTACTCGTGCTAACTTCAGTCTATAATCAATATCTTCTCATTTAAAATTATTTCCGATACCAACTTGATATATAAATTCTAGTTCCTCACTGATAAATTCCGGACTGCAGATATTAAGAGATCTCATTGATCTTAATGCTGAGAGTTTTACTTCTACTTTGTGTGAGGAGTAATTGTTAATAATAAGATTGTTATTATTGTTATTAATAGGTTTTCTGTGTATTTTAAACGTATAGCTAGAACTTACAACTGACCTCACAACTGTAACATCCAAAAACGAGATAACACCATTGGTTTCTTCGTCAACCGTAAAAGTTATGGAGGGAACTAAATTATTGAGGTCTCTTAAAATCTTCTGAATGTCAATAGAAGTTTTAAGTACCGCAAATACACCGTCAACATATCTAACCCAGAAAATAATATCTGCCATAATTGAATTAGCTATTCTAGACTCATAAAATTCCATATAAATATTTGATAATACTGGGGACAAACAATTACCCATCTGCATTCTAAATTTTTGTCGGTAAAATTTGCCATTAAAAACAAAACAAGTGTCAACAACGCACAGTGTGATTAGTTCTAAAATTACATGATTAGACAGAGATATGACATGCTTATTTAGTTCGCTATTTAAAAATTCTAAGACGTCGTTGACAGGTACACAAGTGAGCAGACTTTTAACATCAAAGCTTACCATTATTTCATCATCTTTTGGAGTTTACCTGATTAATCTGTTTACAAAATCTAAATTATTTTCAACATGAGAATCAGATATTGTACCTCAAGTGGTTGCAATAATGTTACTAAGAATTTAGAAAGTTTGTAAGACACTGAACCAATAGTGCTAATTATAGGACATAATGGTTGTCCTTCCTTATGGGTTTTAACAGTGCCATACAAATAGGGGTCTAGTATTTACAGTAGTAAACGTGCCAACCATATCCT
>NC_061101.1:31395251-31445557 GCF_015104395.2 Macrobrachium nipponense
TGTCAAAGTGAAGCACCATACTGTCATCACCAAAGCACCAAAACATTTTGATAGTAAATGAAAATATAAAAAATTATAATGATACTTAAACATACTTAGATTTTAACTATTTAACATGAAAAATAAAACTAAACTAATCTATCTGTGTAGTACTTCAAAATTTAATCTTCTTTGAATCTCCTTTGAACTGTGTAATAGTACATCAGTTTTCGCTAAAAACCAGATGTTTTCAGGTTTCAATGAGCTGAAAAATGCAGTAGACATCTACAAAGAGTCAAACCTCCAGAAATTGTATATCCCTAGGTTACGACGATCGAATCGGCCCTGAAAAGAGCTCCAAAGAGGAGATTCAAAGAAGATCTGAAGTACTGCGCATAAATAGTGCTCTGCCGAATTCATGGTGATAAGGAAAACTACCAAAGTCGATCCTCTGGTAAACGCCCTAATCAATTGTAAGTAGTCATCCAAAAAAGGTCTATATTAACAGCATGTTTCCCATATTGGACGCACTGCCGGCTGCTTCACTACTTTACTAGCTAGGCCTCAAATCTTCTTTGTATATCCTACGGATAGGTATACAATTTCTGGAAGTTTGACCCTTCATAGACATCTATTGCCTTTTACCTTGTTGAAACCCCAAAACATCTCTTTTTCAACAAAAACTGATTTATTATTACACGGTTCACGTTGCTCAGCTGCCATTTTCTTGCTGTCACTGATATGCCTGAGGCAGTAAACAAGGGTTCGCGCATGTGCAATTCACTACTGTACCAATATCTATTGCTATCAATATCCAGTTTGCATATTTTAAGATAAAACAGAGGTTAATGAAAGTCTAGCCATGCACAGTGCAAACATACCTCCATGACGCTTTTGAAATTTTTACCTAAAGCACCAAAAATTTAGAAGATTGACGCCATCTCGATGTTTGCATTGTCACTTGTGTCAATAAACTTTCCATTCCATGTGTTAAATCCGCAAACCACTTGTACCCATAGACACTTTCTTCACAACAATCGTAGGCAATGACACCATCCGTCTGGCTTCCAAGGAAACTCATGATTTTTCAGTAGAAAGAAGAAGCGTGCACTGAATTACATACATTTTTTACATATTCATGATTATTAGTTTGAAAATAATCATTGTTGAAAAAGTAACTAGATTCCTGACTCAAATATCAACAGTTTTGCTGTGAACAGTATCTACGGTGTTGTTCGGGCTCTATTGTTTATCAGTGTTGCCAATTGGTGTGTTTACCCTCCAAACAGGGTATAAGACTTACACAAAACTGGGGAAATAAATGAAATTAGCTTATCTATTTGTAGTATATGTACATATTAGAGCAATTTTCTCATTATTGCATTACTATGACAACTAGAATTCATGGAAACAGTTTGTAAATGCATCGGCGTATGTGTGAAGCTCCACTAAATTGGCAACGATGAAATTTTGCCGTCGTCTGCTCTACTTTAGAAATATCTGTAATTTTTCGGGGTTAATTTGGTTGCAAAAAAGGGATAATAGACATGAATTAAAATAAACATTTTGAAGTAACATAAAGTAAAGTTAAACTAAATAATGAGTAAAGTAAACAATTATGGGAATAAAGCTTTGCACCTCATAAACAGTGGAGTCGTGTGCCGCCCGCAACTGTGTTTGTGGAGTGAGCGCTTAGGTCAAGTGCAATTTGGAGTGAATTAAGACCAAAATGTGTATAATTACAATCAAATAAGCACTGTGTAGTTTCAGTTGTGATGGCAGTAAGGATAAAACCACCAATTACAAGGTAAAAATGAATTTCAGTTCAAACCATGACCCCAGGAATAAGAAGTTTCATACTTTCAATAATATAGGCAACAAAGTGTTGTTTTATTGTGCTGATTACAAATGCAATCTTGAGTAAGATCAATAAATGTTACATATATATGCTAATATTGTTCAAATGAGTGCTGTTCACAGCAAAACTGTTGATATTTGAGTCAGGAATCTACTAGTTGCTTTTTCAACAACGAATATTTTCAAATTAATTATCATGAATGTGTGAAAAATTTATGCAATTAATGACCTTATACTGATGCTTAACTATTTATTTTAATAATTATCTAGTGCACACCACTTCTTTCTACCAGAAAATCGTGATTTTCCTTGGATCCCAGACGGATGTCGTCATTGTTTACGATTGTTGTGAAGAAAGTGCCCCAGCGTCTATGGGTACAAGTGGTGTGCAGATTTAGCACATGGAATGGAAAGCTTATTGAGGCAAGTGACTCCACAAACATTGAGATGGCGTCAATCTTCTACATTTTTGGTGTTTTAAGTAAAAATTTTGAAAGCATCATGGAGGTATGTTTGCACTGTGCATGGCTAGATTTTCATTAACCTCTGTTTAATCTTAAAATCGACCTTAATTTCTAACTTCGGAGAAAATACTTACTTCTCACCACCAATGACTCGTGGCCCATCTCCAGTGTCAGGACGTGTTAAAGTACTTTTTCGGAGGGTGGATCCACACACACGGCCAAAACTGGATCAGCTAGTCCACTCGGTTGTTTCCCCTAGGTACTGCGCCTATCCGATTTGGTGACTAGCTACCTACATTTTATGGATGTATGCAAAAACATAGAAAAAAGACTGTAGCCTAAATAGCTATCATAACCACAAACTAAAGTAATAGATATTGGCTAAACAAAAGCATAAGAAAAAGGTGATAAATAGCTTTTACTAGATACTATGGGTGCTGATTGCTGGGAACCAGGCTGTGGTGGTCGTCTTCAGTTTTACTCAACTCTTCTCCCCCTGCTCAGATTGCAGCTGTATATTGACCTAACGATATTTAGTAAAACTACAGAATAATTGTGCACATGTTAGGTATGCCATGAACAATGTCATATTGTTTGGGTGTCCCTAGGTGCCAAAGCCTTCCCTCCTCCCCTTTTAGATCAGTCATAGATCAGTTATGGCACCCTAGGATAGGTTAGAGTAAAGGATCGTTAGATTAGGTTGCATCCCTGTTGAAATACATCTTTGATCTTTTAAACAGTTGAAAATAATGTGCGCAATTTTACTTTACCTCAACCCTATCTTAAGGTTATCAGTACAGCATAACTCAACATTGAGATGGTGTGTGATAATAAAGCCACTGCTTTAATGAATTTGCTTAATTTAAGCTCTAGTACAATGCATGGTAAAATTAATAAAATGACTGAAGTAGGCTGTGGTTTTAAGAATAAGGTTTTTAATTTGTACTAGGTACTTTGATAATTGCATTACCCTATATGCTATGTCATTGCAAGTGTATAGGCTTAGGTAGCAAGATAATTGTAGAATGCAGAAATGAAACATCTTGCTTGTGTATATAAGGTGCCACATTTATTATGGAGTATTTTTCAAGTTCAGTCTAATAGCCTATACTATCTTCGTAACTTTTTCAAAATGACCATAACGTTAGCTAAGAGTGTTTTTTCAGATGTTATGATTCCTTTTGTTTTGTCTAGTAGGTGGCGTTGCTGTTGTAGAATTTTAGAATACCTGGGCTTGAATTTGACAGATTTTATTTAATTAAAATTTGCAAGTTGCCTGTAACTTAGTTGAACTGGAAATTTGGTGTATTCCAAAAGTTTTTTGTGTGATTTCAATTAATATTGTTCATTTTTATTAAATGCATATTAAACCCATTATTCTGCACATTCCTCTCATTGGCAGGGTATTTATTATGGGGGAACAGGTGAGAGATATATTAGATATACTATTGAGAGACATCTGTAACTAGCCTTGAGTAACTTAAGGGACTGGGTGGGATCTATGGACCCCCGATCTAAACTAACCAAGAATGCTGTAAAATATATGGCAGTGGTATATATATACAAGGATACATTCTCTTTTCAACATCTTAGAATTATGTAAAATAAAATGAGTGGAGAAAAAATATTGGGATAAGTGGGTAATAGCAAAATATTTCCATGTATATACTTGTCTTGAAAATATTTTTAGTCTGTTATTTATAGTTAGATTACCTAAGCACAAGCGATTAGGTATATTTACGTGGCTAGGAACCAATTGGTTATGTACTTATCAATGGGACCTACAACTTATTGTGGAATCTGAAACCACATTAAGAATGGAGTATGTAACCGACTTGTCCAATGAGGAACTAATACTAGTCCAAGGCAACTCTACTTCTAGTTAGGGGTAGGGAGGAGAAAATTTTTTTTACATCATGGTGATGTGTTGGTATGGGATAAGGTTGAATAGAATTCCTTGATCCTTTTTTACCCGTGTGAGCATTTTTTTATTTTTAACTGATTCTTTATATATTACTTCATACTTAAGCATTTGAATTACAGGCAGTACCTGGTTATCAGCAGACTATGATAATGGTGATCCGGTTTTACGCTTGTCTAGTGCCATAAAATTGGCAATTTATGTCGCCATAATGCGCCAAGTTCCGGTTATCGGTGCCATAAGGTGCCAATAATAGAGTTATGGTGTCATAACATACCTAACAGTGGCTCCATTAACCGGATATTGGAGCCATAAGCGCCATGAATTACTGAGTTACGGTTTATGTCGGTGGTCGCTTATCAGCACCCTGCCAAGAACAGAACCTCCACCGATAACTGCAGACTGCCTGTATACAACTAACCCAGTAATTATATAGCTAAGAGTTTCACTCACTGGCAGTTAAAATCCCGAATTTTGGGGGTCACACTAATTTTCTATTTGTTTTCGCTAGGTAACAGTGCCCAGCCCACTTTTTGGGCAGGAGAGAGGAACAACTCAGCAAAGAGCTCAGTTTGTTTCTGCCGGCTGATGGGTGTTGTTGGTTGCAATTATTCCTGAAATTTTTCAATTTCCTTTTGTATCATCGTAATTGGTGAAGTACTCTGTTCTTATATTAGCTGCCTTGGCAAATCATTTAGATAGTGTTAGGTTCTTTGGTGAATTTTGCATAAAGAATTAGTTTTTGCTTTTTTGTTTTCTCCTTGGTGACCGTCAGGTCTTAATGTTGTCAACAATGTTGGACACAGGTTCTGCTAGCTTTAGGTATTGTGCAAAAGGTTGCAAGACTAGGCTAACCAAGGAATCTTATGATACTCATACTTTGTGTACTGATTGTAGAGGGCAGATATGCTCATTTGTTACTAGATGTAATGAATGTTTTGATTGGAATGAAAGGATATGGAAGAATTTGGAGTCTCATTTCAAGAAATTAGAGAGAGACAGGAAGAGAAAAGCTTTGCTTAGGGCTAATTCAAAACCAGCTAGGAGGGTTCTTCTGAATTGAATTTGGATCTGAGTATTCCTGTTGTATCTTTAGCTCCCACTCCCATTTCTCTTGCTGTGCCACCTTCTCCAGTTGCAGGCTCTCGCACTTCCGATCCCAACCCCATCACCAGTGTAGAAGAAAAGATTGATAAGTGACTGGTAGCCCAAGGGAGGTCAGTTGGTCTGCCCATCTGCCCACAAGCAGTCGCCCCCTCAGTTCAACTTGTTGTTGCTTCCCAGGTTGCAAAGGAGAGCCATTGGGAAGGTCTCTCCTTGGATGTGCACAGACTGATGAGTTTAGGTGACTTCTCTCCATAGTGCCAGTGGCGTTTGGGGAGCAAGTCTCGGCCGTTGAAGAGAGGCGCTTCTGGTACAGCGCCAGTGGTTACTACTAAAAAACCTAGAGAACCACGCCCTTCTTCCAGTCATTGGGATAGCCCAGAGCGTCTTTCTTCTGATTGCCTCTCGGAAATTGACGCTCCTCCTGCATCCAAGGCTTGTCATCACTCTTCGGCTCCTCTTCGAGCTCCTGATTCTGTTGTGTGTAATGCTCCACCTGCAGTTATGGAGCAGTCTTGTGTTTTTGTTGTCAGATAAAGTCAAGCTCCCTCCTGTCAACCACCAGTTAGTGCCCGCTTGCGTCATGCAGGAGCGCCCATCAACTCCTGCTACTGCTTCTTCTGCTGTGGCAGTGGATCCTATTCAGTTAAAGCTTGACAGTATTTTGCTTTTACTGAATAAGCCGCCTCCTTCAATTCAAGCTCCCATGGCTCTGTTAGCTCCAGCAAGCGCCAACAACAGTTCAGCTAGCGTCGGTAGTGGTTGAAGCTCCCTCAGCATCGTCTCCTTGGCTGCCTTGAGAAGCTTCAGTACTGCAAGCTCCTGTAGAGTCTGTATCAACGCAGATTCTGGTCGATGTGGCTACACCTCAGGCGCCTGCAGATGCGGATCTTTCCCCTATTTCGTCTGAGGATGAAGCGACAGAGGAGCAAGAGTCTCCCTCTTCAGCATATGTGGCTTTAATGAAGTTCCTGCTCTCCCCATATCCGTCTTTCTTCATCTGACTACTCTTTCGTCTCCTGAATTGACTTTTGATATGCATATGCCTTCTGCTAACCCCTCAAATGTGCCAAAGATGGTTTTGTCTTCCTCGGCTAAAAAGGCATTTAAAAAGATAGATGCTTGGCTTGTGGAAAAGAGGGAACAAGGTAAGACCTCTTTTAGTTTTCCGCCTTCTCGAATCTCCAGGTGGAAATACTTGTCTTATTCTACGAAAGAGACTCCTTCCATAGGTATATTTGCACCTGTTCGCAGTGAGATTTTTCTGGTCTTGTAAACGCAGCCTGACGCTGAGCCTTTTCTTCGGCGAAGATTTTGTTTTGTGCCTCAGAGTTGGCGCATCTTTTGAAAGGCATTTTCAAAGTCTTTGACGTTTTCAACTTTCTCGACTGGTGTGTTGGCACCTCTGGCCTGCAAGATTAGGACTTGCCCTTCGCTTTCAGAGAACTTTTTGGCGGACTGGGAACGCTCAAGAAGAGGAGGCTCTGGTGTTCCTACATGTTGGAAGGGGTTACTTCCTTGCAGAGGTCAGCTCTTTTATACTTCCCCTTGGGTAAGAGGCATTTGTTTCCTCAAGCCACAGTTTTAAGCATTGCTTCAAATCTGAAGAAGAAAAGTACTCGGGATCTCCTTGCCCAGTCTTCCAAAAGACCTAGAGATCCTCCAGCGGTGGTTTCGAGACAACCTCTTCCTTCAAGAGGCCAGCCCTGCGGAGCAGACAAAGATCCCTCTCCAGATCTAGAGGAAGTATGAGGTTCTCTTCCATCAAGAAAACATCTTCGAAGGGTTCCTCTTGCAAGTGAGAATGCCGTTCTCCACACACGTGTAGAGGCCGGACTTCTCATGTTTGGGAAGTTTGGCAAAGGAAAGGGCCAGAACCTTTGGGTTGTCAAGGTTCTGAAAGAGGGCTATGTTATCCCCTTCCTCAGGAAGGCTCCCTTAGTCAGTGTGGCGGGATCTCAAGCTAAAAAAAACAAAAGTAAGCAAGACCTCCCCACATTTACATTAACCTCTCCTGGCTTACAAATTTCCCCCAGCCACACTTTTCCCTTTACGTTACTTGAATTACTAACAGGACACTTGGTTCAGCAAGGCAAAAAACATAATCTCAAACACATTTACTCACCAGGAAACTTGACACAATCAGGGCGAGAAGCTGTGCTTTCAGCGTAATATGGCTGTCGAAAAACACCACCGCTACTAGTGAACAAAACATCTTACAACAAACCACTATCATTAACTCCCACTGAACACTTAAAAAACAAAAACAAAACAAACAAGCACCAAGATCATACAAAGCATGATACATCACTAACACAAATAAACACCTATGACACCAAAACTTCATGCAGCTTAACAAACACCACAATTCCAACACAAACAAACACTAATCAACATCGAGACTATACAACAACACAAAACACAACAAATCAAGAACACAAACAAACACCAATCAACATTAAGAGTTCACAACAATTCACAAATGAAACACAACAGAAATTCACAAGCTCACCTTCAGATGGACACAAGCACAACAAACTCGATAACACAATACCAAACCAATCCAGAAAACATAAAACAGCAACTCACTACCTCTGACCAGACTGACTGTCCCAAAAACTGCCAAATACAGACTGCTGCCTTCTGACTCCCTCAAGGCTTCGTGACCGAACCCAGCCGCCCGCCAACAGGCAATTCACTCACTAACTACCCATACACCATTCTCTCTCTCTCTCTCTCTCTCTCTCTCTCTCTCTCTCTCTCTCTCTCTCTCTCTCTCTCTCTCTAAAATGCAACCACTACATCACTCCTCCATATTAGCACGCCAGTCATCTTAACTGTTTATTCAAGATGATCAGAGAGGTTTTTGGCTCTGGAGGACGAAGTAACCTCTCTTGTAGAAAAGGGAGCAGTAGAACTCATTCTACAATCATCTCTTCATTGTCCTCAAATCAAAGGGGGGCTGGAGGCCTGTCCTTAATGTCAGCGCTCTGAATGCCTTCGTCGTGAAGACAAAGTTCAAGATGGAAACAAAACAAACAGTCCTGTCATTCATTCACCTGGGAGATTGGATGATGTCCATACTTCCATGTTCCCATACACCCCAAGTCAAGGAAGTATCTCAGGTTTGTTTTCAAAGGGAAGGTTTTTCAATTGCTTTGGACTGATGACGGCACCTTAAGTGTTTACTAGGGTAATGGTTCCCATAACAAAGTGGCTCCACCTTCAGGGGATACGAATATCTTGTATCTAGATGACTGCCTCCTAAGAGCCTAGTGAGAGAGTCAGTGTGCAGAGAAGATGCTTTTTAGTCCAGGAGTTAGGAGTCCTTGTAAACTACCAAAAATCCCAGTTGATTCCCACTCAGGAGATTCAATATTTGGGAATTATTAAAGTTACTCAAAGTTTTCGGTTTTTTCCAACCCAGAAAAGGGTAGATTCATGCCTAAAAAAGATTAAAGAAGTTCTGGCCTTAAACGTGTGCTCGACCAACAATTGGATGAGTCTGCTGGGGTTCCTTTTGTCAATGAAGCAGTTTGTGTCACTCAGCAGGCTTCATCTCAGACCCCTGCAATTCTTTCTGAAAGTGAGCTGAAACAGGAAGGAGCTTCCAGACTCACATGTTTTTCCTATAACACAGGAAATAAAAGAGGACCTTGTACACAGCAACATCTCTCTGATCTAAGTGGCTCCCTCCTGGCCATCGACGGAATGGTTCTCCGATCTTGTAGATCTTTTGGTGGACTTCCTGAGGCTACTTCCTCAAAAGAGGCAGCTACACAGACAACCACACTTCCACAGATTCCACAAAAACCTGTCTTCTCTGTACCTGACAGGATTCAAACTGTCCAGAAACTCCTCAGAAAGAAAGGATTTTCTAAGGGAGCTTCAAAAGCTATTGCCATGTGTAGGAGAAAATCTTCAAGCAATGTTTATCAGAATAAGTGGAGAATCTTCAGAGATTGGTGTAAGAATTCCAATATTGCTTCTTCTAAAACCACCGTGATACAAATAGCCAATTTCTTGCTTCATTTGAGGTCAGTAAGAAACCTGTCATCCTCTACCATCAAAGGCTATAGGGCCAAGTTTGCATCGGTTTTCCATCACAGAGGATTGGACTTATGTTCCAACCCAGACATCTCTGATCTCATTAGATCATTTGATACTTCTAATTGTAAAGATTCTCCAATGGTGCCTTGGAATCTGGATATTGTGTTAAAGTGGTTGTCTGGGCCTCATTTTGAGCCTATGTATGAACTAGGAAAACTCTTCCTAGTGTCCTTAGCAACTGCTAAAAGGAGTAGTGAGATTCATGCTCATGATAAGAAAATAGGCTTTTTGAAAGGGATTGCTATTTGTTCCTATTTCCTTGTTCTGTTTTGATCCCTAGTTTGACAGAAGTCCTGGGTAATGACAATGAGGAAAGAACTCAGTGTTCTTTCCTCATTGTTGTTTTGTCAAAAACCCTGGTGTTCTGTCAAAAACCCCTCCAGACCATTATCTAAGAATGCTCTTAGCATTCTTCTTAAGAGACGTCATTCGAGAAGCACGTTCTTCAGTTAAGGAGGATGTTCTCCTGGTCTGCAAGGCTAAAGCTCATGAAATTAGGGCAGTAGCCACTTCTCTGGCATTTAAAAGAAATTTATCTCTTACATCTATTATTCTATGTTTTGGAATTGCAAATCTGTGTTTGCATCGCATTATCTCCATGACGGGTCCGTTTCTTGCAGTTGGTGTGGTATTGGGAAAAGAAGTGCAGGAAGCAACCTTTCCTAGAATAATTTTCTCCTTGACATAAGGTGTAATGTTTTTTATGGGAAGCCTGGAGGTACGAAGTACCTGGAGTACCCTTCAGTCCTTTGATAGGGTGGTGGTGGATATTTAGTTAGTGTTTTGGTTATAGGTAACAATTTTTTCTGGTGATATGTTGGTACTGAGCCCTGAGCAGGTGCAATTATTTTGATCCTTTGTTAGCCATCGGAATTGTCCTTCACTACAAAGGTCCCGCTAAAGTAATAGGCGTTACATGGCTTTACTGCCACGCTGTTACATGATAAGATGAGTGGCAACCAGAGACAGTATTTTCCTGCTACAACTCTCTTATCAGGTAAGGAATCAACAGACATTTTAATTAATGTTGGCAAATTTTTTCTATTCTCAATCTATGTCTTTTTAAAGAAACTGAGGTAGAATTATCCATGCTTCCCTCCTTCCTGCAATGTGGAAATAAGTAGTCTTAATTTTTTTTTTCTTGATACAATGAAGCGCTTGGAAAATAAGGAATCTCCAAGGAAAATATACCACTATCACATCACACACACACACTCAAGCACACATCAGTTTTCTACAACTACTTAATCAGACAAAGAAACATAGGTATATACTATACCTTTTGCCCTTTACAACATTAAGGTCTTTAATCCAACCAAAAAAAAAATGTGTATCACAACAAATAAAAACATTAGAACATATGTTTACACATACTTTGCTCTATACAACATTAGGGTCTTTAATCCAATCAGAAAAACAAAGAAGGTATGTGTATCAACAGCAATAATATGATACTACTATAGTCCACTGTGACAAGAAGTATATTTTTGTTAACAGAAATACCACTTTCCCTGAGCTTCAATCCAACAAAATATCTGTAAACTGAACTCAGTATATCTTGCCCTTTAACACCAGGGACTTCAGTACATTATCACAATAATCCACGTTGTCCTTTACAACATAAACACCTCAAATTTGAAAATAATATCCAACATTTATACTTCTATTTGTCTTGATATATATATTTTCCGGGCTTAGCCTGTGTCGTTCCGTGAAATGGTTCCTTTAGCACTCATTTATAAGGTATAAATATTGCTATAAATACCAGAGAAAAAAAGCTATATGGTAATGCCAGAATAGTCCGGCTCGCTCACCTTTATTTAAGGTGTCGGTATGGTATCTGGGGCGAGTGAAACCACTACCAGAGGTCCCCCTGCCATTTAGTCTCTTCCTTTCTCAATATCCCTTGTCTACAGAGGAGCCGTTCCAAGCCCCCGCTACCCGCTACCGCTACAACTAGCGCTTTGTTTACCATTCCTTTTGATAGCCTTTTGCATCATGGAACGTCAGGTAGCTACTGCATCTAAGTTGAGTACTGCAATTAATGTTTGGTATTTTTTGGAGGTAGCGATAGGCATGATAAACTGTTTTAAAATAGGTTATATGCAGGAGTGGCAGCCCGCGCATTGCCGCTCCCACGCCGCCATTTCGTGGCTCGCTACCTGCGTATATTTACGCTCCTATCGTACACCAATTGGTCTCCTATACTAATTGGAGTCGATTCTCAATCATTTAGCAGTTCTCTATATATAATTTATAGATGCGTTTTTATTTATCTGATGTTTTAATGTTTAGTCCGATCGCGGGGGATAGCCTACTGACCGAACCGC
This sequence comes from Macrobrachium nipponense, assembly GCF_015104395.2. NCBI lineage: Eukaryota > Metazoa > Arthropoda > Malacostraca > Decapoda > Palaemonidae > Macrobrachium > Macrobrachium nipponense. The sequence continues at coordinate 31,407,017 of NC_061101.1, forward strand.
ATGCTTTCGGGACATAGCCTACTCAGTTAGCCATATTTTACATCTTGAGGTTGGCATATCAACCATATATCTAGTTAAGATGTATTATATGCTATTATTTATGGTAAGACACCCTTGTCTTCTACGGAAGGACCCTGATCCATTTGTAGGCTATACATGATCGTCCTCGAGCCACCCTGGCCGCCTTGCCCTTTCAGTTAAATATTTCGATTCGGCAATCTAGGCTAAGCCGCTCTGAGTTTGCCAGGCCAACTAGTTCAGATCGATTCGATTTACAAAGTTAGGCCAGCTGCTCGAGAGGACTCATTGCTTTCCCTTTCGCTCCATATTTATTTCTCTCTTTCTTATCTCCCCCGCGTTAGGACAGGATGTTTGTTGATATATGTGTTTTATTATGATTGATAATGTAAATTTGTAGGGCATGTTAGTAGACCTATAGGCCTACTCTTGATCGGTTGGTCCTTCACACCGCGTGGCTGTTCACCCGGCTGAGAAGGTTTCCAGCTGATCGCGTACGAGCCACCCTGCTAACCGACACCCCCCCCACTCACCCACCTCGCTGGAGTGCGGACTCTCTCACGCTACACCATGTAGCCGATCCGAGTCCCCTAAAGGGGGGGAGGATGGGCAGGGAGGGTTACCTGTGGGTAGGCCCACCGTACCATGCCTTGTAGTAGTGGGGGTGAGGGTACCCTGTTCGGCCGAGCCGTGGTTGGCCACCTGGCTCGCCCAAGCGGGATGCTCTCCGGTCCACAGTGTCATGTATCCCTTCCACGGTCTTTTTCACCCACCCTTTCCCCTGCTCCGGCGGATCCGGGACCCCGGCTTCAAGGTATGGTCTATGTAAATAGCCCTATTCCTTATCGACCAGATATGGGCCAAGGTTATAACCGACCCCCTGTTCTGTTCTCACGAAGCTGGGGACCCAGCATTGGGATGGCTAGGTGCATTTAGACACGTGATAGGTATCGATCCACACCTACGGGATCATTTACTGTTGCATGTACATATTGATACACACATATAATAACATCCACTAATTTTATTATGTAAGGTTTTATCTTACTATAATTCGGTTTATTCATGACGGCCGACTTGCTACTCCGCCAGGTATTTAAACCGAAATACCTTGTTAACACTAGCCCTTTGGCCTTGTGCCTGTGTCTTGGATTTCCATCCTTCATCCCGGTGCAATGGGGACGGCTTGAGACCACCTAAATCTTTTAGATTATAAGTCTCCGGCGCCGCCGGAGTCTAAAGGGTTTCATAGCCTGCCTTTCCCATTATCCCATCACGGATGATACTATGGGTATAAGAGCTGGGCTCCGGAGCTAGTGAGAACAAGGTTGCATGTTATCTTAGAGTATATGTATGCTGCCGCCGGAGTTGTCTCCGGCGGCAATAGCATAATGCATGCACCCCCGGACTTGTCTCTGGAGGGTTTATAGTGATACTCATGTATCATTTGACTTGCAGGTCTTGCGTTGTTTGGAGGAAGGTTGCACCGCCGTCCTCCAGGAGCCCTGCGGTCATGTGGTGTGTCGTACTCACGACGGTTGCGTGGTCCAGGTGGGAGAGATCTTGGTCTGGCACCACGAGGGCTGTGAAATCTGCTACGGATTGGTGAACGAATTCACCTCCGAATCGGTAGGTATCACTCCGGACAATGACGCAGTGATACAATGAGAATCGGCTGAATATAGCATGTGAATTCATACTAGGCTAAGTATAGTTTCTAGTTTAAGAATTGACATAACCCCTTTTACAGGGTCTCCAAGTGGTCAGGGACGCGGCGCTGACTACCCTGAAGGTCTGGGTTGGTGGTTTCGGCCGCAACCCCAAGAAGGCCCAGCCGTACATGCTTTCGGAGGAGATGGGTGGGCTCATCTACCCTGGGGCCAAGAAGTCGGCGGCGGTAGAGGCAGCGGTAGCAGCCCCCATCATCGCCAAGATCCAAGCGATGACTGCGCCCGTGCTGGAGGAAGGTCTCTGCGAAGAGGTCGTCGGAGATGTGGCAGCTCTTGACCTTGACCGGGAGCCCATGACTGGACAACGTGGGCGAAGGTAAGGATGGTAGCGAGGCAGGTACTGTAGGGGCTCAAGGCTTGCTCTTGAGCCCATCCCATTCTTCTTCTTTCTCTTCTACTACTTCCTTGCAGGGGTTCACCGGGAAGCTTAGTCAGTTAGACCGAAGTCAACCTCGGTGATCCCAAAGGTAAAAAACCCAGTTGACTTGAAGGCCTTGAAAAAGTCCTTGCCAAGACAGAGGTCTGGAACCGGCCGCGTCGCTAAGCCATCGGCTACTAAACCCGAGGCGGACAAGGCAAAAACTACTCCCCCGCCTCAGGGGTCGAGAATGAAGGTTCTTAAAGCTAAGGCCCAGCCCTCTAGCTTTGACCCGGAGGCATTTTCAGCCAGCATGATGGAGCAGGTGGGAAGCATGGTAGGGAACTTGGTCCAGATCAAGTTCCAAGAAATGCTCTCCCAGCTGTCATCCACGCTGGAAGCCTCAGGCCAATCTATCCAATCCTTAGCGGAAAGGATGGTGACCCAGGAGAATCTAGTTGCGGGTCTCCGGGATACAGTGGCAACAGGACTGCCTCAGTCCGGACAGGCAACCCATCCCTTGCCAATGGCAGACTCTTCAAACCTACCTCCTTTCAAGAGCAACAATCCATGGAGGTTAGCAGCATACGCACCGTTCTTGGACGGTATGCTGACAATTGAGGGTTGTGGAACTCGAAGACTGGAAGACTTTGAGTTCCATCCTCTAGGGCTCCAGTTCCCCTTTATTGGCTACGTCCGTCTAACAGAAGACGCTATGATAAGGGAGAACAAAATCCCCAAAGAGACTGTCATCTTTCCCCGGGAGCAAGCACAACAAGCTTGTCTCCAGAGTCTGACAGAGTGGCGATGTGTCAACACTAGGTTGACGGCCCACAGGAGCCCCTTTACTATATTTACAGTAAATGAGGAGACTCCAACCCCATGCGTATCCAAGGTGGCTGAGCTGACTATGCAGGCAGCCATGAAGGACGAACCCACGCCCCAGCTCCGGGAGATGGATTTACCTTCCCTTCTGGTCCCCGAAACCACAGTCTGCTGGGTAGATGCGCCTGCCACTTTCTCGGCAGGTAAGCTGACGCCGGACTGCAGTAACACGCTGTTCAGCGAGCGGCTCCCTAGACTCCCAGACAGCCTAATCAAAGCGGAATACGACGCTAGATTAAGGCTCAGCAGGTCCCTCAACTCCGCCACCATGGCTGAAATGACGTCCCTCATCTACGCAGATGAACCGTTATTCAAAGTTCTTACCAAGTCACTACTACATACAGTGCAGTGTGACTTGTATGACTTCATAATAGCGCGGCAGAATTGTAGGAAGCACATTCTGGCGGAAGCATCAATCCGCCATGAACCTAACAAGTTGATTGGATCCTCCATCTGGGGAACAAACCTTTTCCCCAATTCCGCCGTTAATGAAGTTCTGGCGGAAGCTGCGAGGGTGAACCAGAGTCTAAAGTTCCGTTGGGGGCTCATTCCAAAAAGGAAACCTGAGTCCACCGGATCGAATCCCAAAGGAAAGAAGAGGCTGAGGAAGTTCCAGCCCTTCCAAGCCTCCCAACAACAGACAATGGTTCAGGCGGTTCCGGTGACTCAAGTAGGTCAACCGTCAACATCGAAGGCACAACCGCAACAGCAGTTTGTGCTTTTGGCTCAGCCGCCACAACAGCCCCAGGCTTCGACCTCCTTCGCCGTCTCTCCGGCTTACAACGCGACCTTTGAAACCCAAACGTTTCAAGGGTACAACAGGTTCGCCAGAGGCAGCCACACCAGAGGAGCCTTCCGTCACAGAGACAGCGGAAGAGTCTCCAACCGAGGCAAGGGCTCCCGGGGAGCACGTGGTGGCCGACCATCTGCCAACCAGTGAGAATCCCCAGGTAGGAGGGAGGCTGTACCTCTACCGACATCGGTGGGGGTCCAGCATCTGGGCACTGTATGTGTTGGTAAATTCCTTAACTTAACTTTGTGGAGGGGCAAGGACACAACTTAAATGTAGGTTCTAAATGTCTATTGTAGAAATATATACAAGATCCAGGGGACAAAAAGCAGCCAGCTAAACAAACAGACAGACGAGACGAGACTGCCTCGCGTAGAGCAATAATTACAATGTTGCCAATACTTAAATGTTGCCATATCATATTACTGGACTTAACATGGGATACTCTAATGGGCGCGCAACATGTGAAATAATGTTTGAACATAATAACAACATAATAATACTGGTACATGTGAAATGCGTCCTTTTTCATGTACCTACACCTCCCTCCCCCTCACGCTCGTAGTGCATTCTCGAGCGGACTCCTTTTCCATGAGTCTTTGGGAACGACGTGGGTTTACTGGAGGAATACTGACTAAGGACTCTCTTTCTAGGTCCTGGCTAGGGGCACAGGGACAGGGAGAAAGGGGTCACTATCAGTGGGTGGCACCAGGCGAAAGAAACGACGATTACGCCACCACACACGACCACTAGGGAGGCGAATTTGATAGTCTCTTGACCTTCCATGACCCATGACAGTGCCAACTTTGTCCCAACGATGGAGAAGGTCGGGTCTTGAATCCGAACTTGCTGTCTGACGACATCAATGTGGGTAAGGGGTGGGCATGCTTGTCGTACTCGGTCTTTACCTGTTTGTAACGAGCGGCAGCACGGCGGTCACAATCTTTGGTCTTGACCTGCCCACTCCTTGGAGAATGCTTGAGGGTGGGCAGGGATACATGACCTGAGAGGACAGCCATACAGGATCTGGGCAGGAGAGTGTCCAGTAAAGTTAGGAGTATTTCTGAGCTCCAATAAGCCTCGGTCAAATGCTTCACAATCAATGTTGCCAGATTGGTGGGGCGGTTTTGAGGATGAGGTGCTTGATCGACTTCACAGCGGCTTCAGCGTGACCATGTGTCGAACTCTCCCCATCGCTTCATAAAAATCCTTGAACTCTGCGCTGGTGAATTGGGGGCCTCCATCTGTCCTTAGGCGAAGGGGGACACCAACTTCACGGAAATAGCGGCAGAAGATCCTGATAGTATTAGAAGCGGTAGTATCGCCTCGGCAGGGTGCGACAAACAGGCCATCCTGACAGGCGATCTGACGACGACGAGGAAAGACTTCCCTGCCAACAACAAAGAAGTCGGCTGAGACGGACCCGAAGGGTCTTGTCGGGTTGTAGTCATTCATAGAGGTTCCTGCGGCTGAGATGGCTGCAATGTCTGACATGCCTCACAAGCTCTGTGTTGGCAATATCAGAGTCAATGCCAGGCCAGAAAACTGACTGCCTTGCTCTGCGCTTGGTTGCTTCCACACCTCTGTGGCTGTCATGCAAGTGGGACAAGGTGCGACGACGGAGAGCGGCAGGAACTACAACCCTTGCTCCATACAGGACAAGGTCACCATCGGCGTAGAGATCTTCACGTAGTTTCCAATAAGGAAGTAAGGAATTGTGAAGGTCATATCTGTTGCGAGGAAATCCTGATGTGACACAATCGAGTAGATGAGTATACGCAGGATCTGCTTTCGCTGCGTCACGAAGATCCTGAAAAAGTATCCTGTTTCGGGATCCTGATCTGGAGACTCGTCTGAAAGCGTAAACGGCGTTCACAGCCATGACAGTTCGAAGATGAACAGCGGAAGAAGCACCCGAGATCTCGTCCTCCTGTGTGGGGTGGCTGACTGGGGCGCGAGACAATACATCTGGGATGCACAGCAACTTACCCGCACGCCACACAGCTGTAAAGATGTAGGGCGAGATTTTCTCCTTGAGGCGCTGGAGACGAGAGTTCTCGATGGCATCCAGCGTATAACTGTGTCAGAAATAGGTATGAGGGGCCGGTGATCCGTCATCAGAGTAAAATTCTGTAGGTCTGCTAAATATAGCCTACATTTCGACATTGCCCAGACAACGGCTAGCATCTCAAGCTCGATGGTGGCATATCGTGTCTCTGCGTTCAGCGAGAAACTGAGAACCACACTGAACTAGACGCAGGTGTCCATTACCATGGTCCTGCAGGAGGGCATATCCAATGCCGTGGAGGCGTGAAGCGTCCGTCTGAAGAACAACAGGTAGGTCTGGGTCGAAGAGGGCGAGAACTGGTGGACTGGTGAGAGCTAACTTGACACGTTGAAATGCTTCATCATGGTCGGGGGTCCAAACAAATGTTCTCTTGGGACTCATCAGGGGACGTAAAGGTTGGGCTGCAATGGAGATGTCAGGCGTGAACTCCGCTAACTGGTTGACCAATCCCATAAACGATCTGAGGTCTGTCAGGTTAGCAGGGGTTGGGAAATCCTTGATGGCACTGACTTTCTGCTTATCAGCTGAGATGCCGTCTCCTGAGAGATTGTACCCACAGAAATTCACGGAGGGTGCAGCGACCACAAATTTATCCCTCTGTTGAGTGTGATCCCAAACTTGCGGCACCGGGTGAGCACTTCGTGGATACGATGAAGGTGTGTAGCGGAGTCTTCGTACGTGGAGGAGAAGGTCGTCTATGACCTTAACACAGTTTTGGACACCTTGAAGGGCCATATCACCTCGCAGGCAGGAAGGCGTCTCCAGTAGCTGCGAAGCCATCGGTCCTCTGCAATGTTATGAAACCGACATATGGCGTAATAAAGGTTGGTTAAATGCTGATCTTCTTCTGCCAGTTCCATCTGCCAGTAAACCATAGAGAGCATCAGCTGTGGTGAAATAACGAGCCTTCGGGCCTACACTGCGAATAGCGGCGTAGGGTGTGGGTGAAGGATGGGCTGGACGAGAAACCTGGCTATTCAATTTGGTCAGATCGACAGTGATTCGTACTCCTGTCCCATTCTGGAACGACGACGAGAGGGTGGCACCAAACTGACGGGTCATCACCAGCAGGTTTGATTATCCCTTGGGCCACCATGGGAGTCAAGCTCTTCTTTGACTTGGTCCTTAAAGCGAATGGAATCTGTCTTGGGGTGGGTGGCTGGCAAAAGGCACTGCACCATCCTTAAGGTGGATTCTCATGGGAGGACCAGCCATAGGCTTGAGAGGAGCTGTCTTCAACTCTTCTTTCGAGACCCAAAACACATCTTGAAAACTCTTGAAGAAAGTATTCCTTTGCTGCTGAAGGTGATCGCGGTCGCTGAGTATGGGTAGCTCCTTGACTCTATTAACGTGTTTGACCTCTAAAATAGGTTTAGGGAAATCAGGAGATTATGGCCAGTTCCTCACAAGACCATAGGATAAAAGTGGAAATTCCACATTTTCATGCACTTGAATCCTGGCGAGACAGGATCGCTTGCCTAGTGTAAGGGTCGCTTGTAATATACAGAGCAGGTGACATTGGAGATCCATCCGCGGTGAACGTCGCACTTTGCGGAGGCGTCATGCAAACAGCTCCTGGAGATACCCAATGTGTCAAGGTGCTGCTTTCCAATTACAGTGACATCGGCACCTGTGTCTGGTAACATTTTAATGCGAGACTTAACATCACCAAACGACAAGAGGACACAGATAGGTTTGGGCGTCTTGGAAATGGTGCGAGGCGATCCTAGGCGACGACAGCTGGTCCTTGAATCTTGCGATTTGTTGACTGAAGAGGCACCACTGTTGCTTGAAGATCTGTCCTGACGAAGATTCTTCTTATTCTCCCTACAACACTTATCGAAGTGTCCAATGCGGTGACACAGACGGCACTGGACCTTGTTGGCAGGACACTTCATGGTCCTGGACCAATGGCCAACGCGTCGCAGCTTTTACAAGTTACTTTGGCCGGACCAGGGCATTTGTCTTGATCATGCTGACGAGCACAGTACTGGCACCAAGTTGCTGGGTTCGAGGGTTTAGGTGAAGGTGGATGCTTTCCGCTTGACTTCTTGCTTCTCTTGTAGGCCGAAACAGCACACAGCTGATTGGGTGGGGCACGTATGGCAGAAGTTGCAGTTTTAGCCGCCTCATACGACCGACAGGTGGTGATGAAATCTTGCAAAGAAGAATTGGCATCCAAGGCGATCAACTTCTGAACCAAGTCCGCGTCTCGAATGCCCATCAAGATAATCATTTTCAGCTGGGTCTCTTCACATGCGACGGCGGTACCTGGGCATAAATCAACTTCTTCCGCAAGGCGTCGAAGTTTCACATAGAAATAATCAGCGAAAGATTCTCCTTCCGATTGCTTGCAGCTAAGTAACTCTCTTCGGCGAAGTACTTGTTCGTTCCTTAAACCCTTTATATGTGACTGTAAGGCGTCCAGGACTTCATCTACAGGCTTATCTGTAGAGGGAGATATTTGAAGTGTGTGTTCTAAAACACGCTGCGTTTCCAGGGTTAAACACATCCTCATCTGGATCATTTGCTTTTCCCTGTGGAAAGCTTAGAAAGATCCACCATGACAGCATAGTCATCCCACCGACGTCTCCATTCCCTGAACATTTGGAATGTTGCATCTGCCTTCAGTGGGGGTGGCGTTTGCGCGGTTGCTTTCTGTGGTGGTGAAGAGAGGGTTGACTGGAGTTCGAAACCACCTCTGTGCCAGGTGTAAGGGTACCTGAATGAGAATGGATGATTGGTGCAAGAGTTTGAATGAGGGCAGTAAACCTTGCATTCTCCTCTTCTCTTCTAAGATCATCTTCTCTAAGGCGAATTGCTTCTTGTTCCCTTCTTCTTTTCTTCTTCACGTTGTCTGTTCATTGTCTTTCTTGGTTTCATCTTCCTTTCTTCTTCTCTCATCCTCATACAAGCGAGATTCCTCTAAAAACTTAATCAAAAGCGAGGAAATCTGTCCCAGTAGCTGAGAGGTAGATGGTGGCTTAAGAGGGGTGGGGAGGGAGAGACTGGATGCTCCAACACTCCCCCAACACTCAGAGTGTGGGCGCCCACATTACTGGATTGCCACTGTTCTGTGGGCTCTTCTAATTGGTCTGCAGGCGTACCTTTCGAGTCCGTCATTATTGTCAATGGTGCAGATGCGCAAGAATAAAGTTCCAACAAAATTATTAAAATTATTCCAAAAACGTCTGATACAAGAATAATAAATAAAATTCGTGAAGCGTGAGTGTGTGCGTATGTGCGAGAAATATGTCAGCCAACGAGGGGACTATTGAGCGAAAGTGTCTGCCTACGGCAGCTCACATCCAAGGCGACGTTGCCAAGTCGACTCAGTCATCCCGTGACATGGCATGAGTGTGGGTGTGACAGTCGGTGCTCCGGCAAAGCCACAACAGAATAAATGCATACTCAATAAAATCACTAGAGCACACAAAAAAGGCACTATAAAAGCACAATGCACTGCACAACACTTCACTGAGTACTTGAGGCACTACCACTGCACACGACATAGAATAAATCAGCTTTTGAACTGAACATCCAATATGGCGATGACCGTCCGGTTCCCGATGTCCAAGTCTTGATAAACTTCAAACAATACGACACTTCCAAAGTTCACTGCGCCATGTATGTGTTGGTAAATTCCTTAACCTTGTAAGGGGTGGAGGTGGGGCAAAGGACACAACTTAAATGTAGGTTCTAAATGTCTATTGTAGAAATATATACAAGATCCAGGGGACAAAAAGCAGCCAGCTAAACAAACAGACAGACGAGACGAGACTGCCTCGCGAGAGCAATAATTACAATGTTGCCAATACTTAAATGTTGCCATATCATATTACTGGACTTAACATGGGATACTCTAAATAATGGCGCGCAACATGTGAAATAATGTTTGAACATAATAACAACATAATAATACTGGTACATGCGAAATGCGTCTTTTTCATGTACCTACAGGCACAAAGTATCGTGACCAATCCAACACCTTTTACCAAAAACCGACGGCGGAACTGATAGAGTATACCCGAGAACTACTTCAGAAAAGGGTAGTGTCATGAGTCAAAAACTAAAGTTTCAAGGGCGCTTGTTCAGCGTGGCCAAAGAAAAGACTCGAACAAACTAAGAATAATCCTAGACTTGTCCATCTAAACTCATTCATCATTGCGACATGTTCCGAATGCTGACCGTTTCGCAGGTGCGGACCTTGCTTCCCCGTGGGGCCGGTGTCACACCTCTATAGATCTTACAGATGCCTACTATCATATCCCAATAGCAAGACACTTCCGCCATTCCTAGGCTTCAGACTAGGAAAGAAGGCTTATTCCTTCAAAGTAATGGCCATTCGGGCTCAACATAGCGCCCAGAATATTTATGAAGATAGCGGAAACAGTAGTCCAAGAATTGAGGACTCAGGGAATAATGTTAGTAGCCTATCTGGACGACTGGCTCATATGGGCCACAGACGTCAAAGAATGCCGCAAGGCGACGGTCAAGGTAATAGAGTTCCTGGAACACCTAGGTTTCCAGATAAACAGGAACAAGTCCCGGCTAACTCCGAGTCCACGGTTTGCCAGTGGCTAGGAATCCAGTGGGATCTAGACTCTCTCACACTGTCAATTCCGCCGACGAAGCGAAGAGAAATAGTCAAGGCCACAAGACAATTTCTCAAAAACAAGCAGACGTCCGGAGGAACCAGGAGAGAATCCTAGGTTCACTCCAGTTTTGCATCAGTGACAGACGTGCTGCTGAAAGCCAAACTAGAGGATATAAACCGGGGTTTGGCGTTCGAGAGCGAACCCGAGATCCCGGGACAAAAATTTCACAGTAATATCCCGGCAATCTTACGCAAGAGACTCCGCCCATGGACAGAGATCAACAGTCTGTCGAAAACAATACCCTTGCAATTTCCTCCGCCGGCTCTAGTAGTCCACACGGTCGCCTCCTTGACCGGCTGGGGCGGATACTCACAATACAAGAAAGTACAGGGAACCTGGTCAGTGTCATTCCACCAGCTACATATCAATGTACTGGAAGCTATGGCAGTGTTTCGAACCCTGAAAAGACTTTTACCAGCCAAGAAAATCATATCAAGCTGGTATTAGACAGTGCAGTGGTTGTCCACTGCATAAACGTGGAGGCTCCAAGTCGAGCCATGTGAACCATGTAATGATAGCCATATTTGCCCTAGCAGACAGGAAACCAATGGCACCTATCAGCCACTCACCTTGCGGGAGTGAGAAATGTAGTGGCGGACGCTCTGTCGAGGTCCACTCCGCTGGAGTCGGAAATGGACTCTAGACGGAGAAGTCATTCAAATGGATCTGCCAACAGGTGCCAGGGCTTCAAGTGGATCTTTCGCCACGGAGTCGAACCACAAACTACCATGTTATGTGGCCCCCCAAACATGGACCCACTGGCTTATGCCACGGATGCTATGGCAATAGAGTGGAATATCTGGAAGAGAATTTATTTCTTTCCTCCAGTGAATCTACTACGGAAGGTCCTGAACAAACTCAGGACTTTCAAAGGTCACATTGCACTAGTGGCCCCCAACTGGCCCAAGAGCAATTGGTTCCCTCTACTAGTGGAATTAGGACTCCGGCCCCAGCGGATTCCCAATCCCAAACTGACGCAGCTGGTACAAACGCGGACTGTGTCCGCTTCCTCAGGAATTCAGAAAGCCCTAACTTTATGGGCTTCATGAAGTTTGCGGCACAGAAAGATGCCAACATTGATCCTCAGAACATCCGGTTTCTAGAATCAGATAAACGAGAATTCAACCCTGCGTCAATGGGATGATTCAGCAGTAAAGAAGCTAGCCACCTTTTTTGAGGAACTCAAATGCACAAACCATGACTACAAATCTAGCATAACCTTTTTCAGAACCTTATTCGAAAAAGGATTAGCAGCAAGTACGATTACTACAACCAAATCGGCACTTAAGAAAATTTTCCAATTTTTATACATTCAACTTACCTGTCAGATATATACATAGCTATTACTCCGTCGTCCGACAAAAATTCGAATTTCGCGGCACACGCTGGCAGGTAGGTCAGGTGATCTACCCCCCCGCCGCTGGGTGGCGGGAATAGGAACCATACCCGTTTTCTAATTCATATTTTTTCTGTCGCTTGGAATGTAAACAACGTTTGCAGTTCCTCCTGATGGATTTTCGTGTTTCATCGCCATCGATCGTCTGAGCTAACTTTTCTTTTTACAGGGAAGTAATGGATCTTTGGTTCGGCATACGCTTTTTGTTAACTTAGAATTTTTTGATAAAATTAACTTCGAAAATTTAGAAGTTTAGTGACGTGTAACTACCGAAGTTTTCGGTAGACACTCATCCACTTTCACGGAAAAGTGAATTACGTATACTTTCATGAAAGGGAATTACTTATATTTATTCATTAATACAAATAAGTGTTAGAGTTTGATTGAGGAAATGTATATCTTTCTTCCTAGTTGGGGAAGTCAGAAAAGTAACTATCCTTTAGAAGCTTTATTAGCTCTTGTGTTAACGAGCAATTATAGTAGTAACAGTACTAGTAGTTGTTGCATCCTCATCACCTTCTTACTCCGCAGAATCTACAATATCATATTTGCAAATTGTAGACTTTGGATATAGTTCAAATGCGAACTCTTAGAACGTAAGAAGTGAATATAGTGTTCCCCCATTACAATGGAGGGTGCGTCTGATCGGCTCTGTCTCGCTCTCAGGTCTAGACCTCTTCCAAGCTCACAAGCCCAGAGGAGAAGGAATGTCGAAAACCGTAAGGAGGTTTCAGAGAATCCCCACCGGTCAGGCGTCCCCTCGGCAGGTTCTGTAGAGCGTCCCAGACTGCCAGGGATAGCCATTGGAAAGGCATCCTAAAAACAGTGTTTCTCCCTTTTTATGCCTACGGTTCCTCGATGGATAGAAGAAACTTCAAATGAATGAAATTGGCGAAGATCCTCGTATAATGCCTTCTGGTAGAATTATTCAAAATGAGAATGACATTAATCGATCCACCTTTCGGAATCAGGCGACGATTTAGCGCCTTCTAATATTAGAGATCATTCGATAACTTTTGTGATAAAGTCATTGTTCGAACATTTTTTTTTTTTTTCGCAACTAGACGAGAGCGCTATCCCATGGGGGTATGAAATTGTTATTTCAACATAAGATTCCCCATCGGTGCATTTTTAGATATAAATCTATTATGATGAGAACGATTTAGATTGTTTGTCAATCGAATGAATTATATGGATCTCGTTGAGTGATAAAGCATATTTGTATGACTTTTAAGCTTTCTAGCTCCTACCATGCTTAGGACAAATCGCCTTAGGACTACGGTATGGCAAGGCATAGACACTACCGAAATTATTGCTATAATGGTCAAGTGAAACCCTTACAAAATTTCCTAAATTAATACGGTTTACCTTAATGTAACAGTATTATAGAGGATATATTACGCTAGAGTATGAGTTATATGATGCTATCGTGTCTTCGAGAAGTGATCGGAGAAGCATATCTTTATTGGTGGATTGAGAGTAGGATAGAACTTTTTTCTTCGTTAGAAGAGGTTTCCATGAATTACCAGTACCCTTCTAGGACTTTCCTAGGAAGGAATAGTTTTAAAAGAATTGTTTAGACGACACCTATTTAGTTTCTAGACTTGTCGAAGTCTTGTTAGCTTAATTATGCTTATATAAAAACTTCCTGAAGTTCGATAATAATTTATAAGATTCCTTTATTTAATGGAGTAACTGGCAACTCTGGAAAGGGAAGGCCAGACTGCTTTTGCTTTGAAGACCAACGCAGCGCAGTACCTCTTGTTCTCAGTCGTGAGAGGTCGTTTACAGCTCTCTCTCCTGCGGAATGGGATAACTAACCGCAGCTCTCTTCCCTACAATCGTTGGTCTTAGCCTTGGATTGAGGAAATACTGAAGCTATCATAAACAAAATATTGTCTGCCTTTTGTTAGGAATCTTTCAATAAGAAGGATATTACAAACCTTTCAATGCTGTTTACCGTAGGTAACATGATTAAAGGAGGATAATGCAGCAGAACATGATATTATTTAATGCACTCATACTTACGAAAGCATGACTTATTAGAATACATACTTAGTGAGAAGAGAGTTGTAATAGAGATTCACTTCAAGACTACGGTATGGTTAAGTCTTTCGAGAAAGGACACAACAGTATTTAGAATCGGATATTGCGCAGAAAGTTGTATGAGTCCTGGGATGAGACTTCTTTGAGTGGGAAATGGTTTCCCCTGAATGGATTATACTACGTATATAAAAGTTTTTCATAATAAGAACGGAATTAACATATGAAAGGATGTCGGGTAACCATAAAGACACAGATGTTCTGGCACTAACATAAGATAATTAGTAGAAGGCGCCAGCCTGGCGCAGATGCGCCACCCTGGCGCAAGTTGCGCCAACCCTGGCGCAAATTGCGCCAGCTTGGTGCAATAAGCCTAGAGCACCATCCAAAATATTTCTCGTTTGAGCGAGTTATTAAATAAAAGCAATGCAAGAATTTGCGAGTCCGTGAGAACCTCGATCGACGATAATAACCTGTTAAAGTATGTCTAACATTTATTGCAAAGAGTTGTGAGAACCTGCAAGAAGTCTTCTTCATAGATCTCTTAGCAAGAAGAAGACGAACAATCTTCTGTAGACTGCTTCCTTTTCCTCAAACCATGCCATTAAGGAATCATAAGCGTCAGCCAGACGCCTGTCTCTAACTAGAAAATAATTAGTTAATAGATATACCTTAGAGCAAATTATGCTTTCCTACATAGAGCTGGGAAGTTACTCAGTCCCTCGCACTGGGAGTGGTCCTTCTCGTTCAGGAAAAAAGGGGGGGGGGGATACGGAAGAATTGATCGAGGAAAGAATAATTCCCCTTCCGATATACTCGTATTAGAGGAAAATTGAGAAGAAACATCCAACTATGGAAGTACTGTAGAATTATAGGATTCTTACAGCACCTCTTCTTATTTTGATATCGAGATTTCCTGACCAAGGTTGCAAGTAATAGGCCATAAAGGCTCCAGCCAGGCTTTAACCAGGCGATATGGCGCCAACCAGGCGCGAGGCGCAGCCAGCCAGGCGCGAGGTGTCAGCCAGGCGCGAGGCGTCAGCCAGGCAAGAGCGCCAGGCTTTAACAGGCGATAGGCGCCAACCAGGCAGCCGAGCGCCAGCTGGCGCGAGGCGCCAGCCAGCGAGGCCGGGGCCAGCCAGGCGCGAGGCGCCAGCAGAGGCGCGAGGCCGCCAGCCAGGCGCGAGGCGTCAGCCAGGCGCAAGACATCAGGATCTCCAATTTCTCAGTATTTGGAGATAGACTTTCCAAAGTTTCCTCTTTTGAGAACGACACAAGATCAGTTTTTTCCCTGACAGGTGACACAAGTTGTCGCACAGGCGGCCGTGGCCCTTGTCAGGATTAACTGAAATTGCGGAAGTCTCTAACAAGAACAGACTTCTCATGTCAGGTAATATAGTGGTCGTGTGAGCGACTTCTTTCCTGGCGAGAGGAGTTGTTTTGGGAGAAACTCTTTTTGCCTGATCAACCCTCTACTGACATTATTCTAGATATCGCACAGGCGAACGTAGTACGTGTCAGGATAAGTGGGTTCTTCTGCTTTATAGACCTTTACATGGTGAAGGGAACTGATATCTTTAGAGGTCTCTCGCTTTCCTCAACCTTATGAGTCAAGTGATAGAAAATATATCGGACTCATAAGTTAATCTGGGTGCAGGTTTTAGAAAGACCTTGGCAACCCCTTTTTTCTTTTTTTTTTTTTTTATTGCACGTTTCGGCTATCCCTTGAACCATGCAGCTCCTCTTTCTCCTCTTTCATTGTTATTAACAGGATGGTATATTATTCCTACTTCCTATGTAAAACTAACAAGGGAGACCTTGTAATGTTTTGGTACTGGAAAAGACTCGTAGGAGCTCTCAGTATTGGGTGAGAGGCTCTTTCAAGGCTATCTGAACCGTACATTACGGCCTGATGTCCTAGGATAGGAATCTTGAATGATTCTCCTCGATCCTGGATCAGTTAGTAGGAGAATAGGATAATAATAATTTGTTTTACTGAATAACGATGATAGAATTTTTCCATTCTCTCGTTGCCCAGGCACGAGGACATGGAAGAAAGAATATAAGAGAGAGGTAGCAATATACACCATCTTTATTGTATAGAGAAAGGGGAATAAAAGTTAGTCTTTTTCCCCTAAAGATAAACTGTTTACAAATGTAAGACAAAGGGCGTCAAAGAAGAGAGGATATATGTAATGCCTCATTTTAGACTTAGAGAGGTTTGGGATTCTCAGAGGTCACGTTCTTCTCACAGCAGGTTTTGGAAGTCTTTTCCAAGACAGTCTGAATATTCTTTCAAACATCTATTTTAAATGGACCTTAACAACCTCTCCACTCTGAGTCTGTCTGCGTGCAGACTGACCAGAAGTGGATATGATGAGAGCATGTTTTTCAAGGTAAATGACAGTAGTCATGGATAAGATATATAATTACTGCAGATCGTGCTTGAGGGAATGAGGGAAACTGTCCTCTTCTGATACCTCTGTTGAACCACATAGCGGTTTTTTCTTCCCTTTCAGAGGGAAGAATTACCTTTGTATATATCTGCTATCAAAGAATGCAGTAAAAGGCTATACTCTGTCTCTATAAAGGGAATTGGAGATAGCAGAGCATTAAGATCTTCGGGATCTTACACAATACCTCTATACGACAAGACTTGGAGATCTTATAGTTAACAATGGGATCCTATTTGGCCTCAGATTCCGTGTTCTGACAAGATGGAACTGCTCCGCATCAATGTTTTCTCTTGGTACTAATCGACCAAAGGAAAGGACGAGTGAGAGTTTTGGGCTTGGAATCTGGAATCAAATTCTAGAAAGACTCGGCAATGGGTGGTTCTTGCCAGCATGGTATGTTTGGCAAAAGAACTATAACCTTTTATTCCTGGATCAACGCTTTCAGATAAAGGATTCGTTGTCCAGGTAATGTATTTACATTGTTATCTACAAAAGAAGATAAGGTTTAAACGTTTTGCTGACAGAGTCTTTGGAATATGATGAGGGCTCAAAACTACTTCCAGAAGGTTCGAAGAGATATATTTAAAGAGCTATGAAATCGGGAATCCTCCCAATTCAGCTCAGTCTCCTTAAACTTCCAGGCTCTTTCCCTGCCTTCGTGCAAGGATAGGGAAGAGTTTTGCAACGAGAGAACTCGTCAACATGTAGGAAGAGTGCTCGTTAGCAACTGAAGTATCAAGTATGATCCTCCTCGGAGGAAGACTGGTCTCTCGGACTATTAGATTTCCTATCGTCTACTGGATGTAGCCGACTAAAATTACCTCCCCTTCCCCTTGTTGCAGAGGCCTTAAGCTCAAAGTGAAAGAATTTCTTCACCCTTTTTTCCTTTTCTCGGCCTGATAAACGATTGGTGGATGTTCAGACTTTCGGACAATGTACGCCAATCAGGGCGCCAAATGCCAAACAGGTGTAAAAGACGCCAGAGCAAGACAGTCCAAATAAACACTGTCATTGTCTGATGAGGAGAAGGAGTAGGCCTCCAATCTGGCGCAGATGCGCTAGAGGCGAATAAATCAGGCAAAATAAAGTGTCCGAGGTGGACATCGCCAGTTTTCATCGAGACTTTTTAACAAGCTCGAATCTCCCAGCAAGTGGCGGGGGAGAAGTCAGCCAGGGCGCGAGGAGCCAGCCAGGCGCGAGGCGCCAGGCAAGCGAAGCACCAGCCAGACGCGAGGCGCCAGCCAGGTGCGAGAACGCCAGCAGGAGCGAGGCGGCCAGGCTGGCGGGCGAGGCACCAGCCAGGCGCGAGCACCAGCCAGGCGCCGAGGCTCCGCCAGGCGCGAGGCGCCAGTCAGGGGCGAGGCGCCAGTCAGGGCGAGGCAGCCAGGCAGGCCGCGAGGCGCCAGTCAGGCGCGAGCTCCAGCCAGGCGCGAGGCTCCAGCCAGGCGCGAGGCGCCAGCCAGGCGCGAGGCGCCAGCCAGGCGCGAGGCGCCAGCCAGGCGCAAGCATCCAGGCTATGGGCTTTCATCCGGAAGAGATCTGTTGCAAAGTAAAGCCTGGTCTTCTTTGGAAGAGTGGAATCTCTAAAGCACTTCTTGAGTTAACTTGATGTTTCCTTCAAACCGCTAAGAATTAAAAGCGCGTGAAGTGCGAGCTTTTAACAATTCTTGTTCTTTCCATAACAATATGTCGTGAGAGTCATATTAGCTGTATAACGGGAGATGCAACTCTGTGTTGACTTCTCTTCGCACGAAGGAGATCAAGTGGGCCTATGAGAGATCCTTCTCTCTTTGTTATACGTGTCCACGGATGCGTTGCTGGGATAGGGAGACCGACACTGATCCTTAACTAGTGAATTAATTTTTTTTAAATTTTTTTTAAATTTTAACATAAGTGTATTATTTTCTGGGGTTATTTGAAATGAGTTTGGGGATAGCTCTTTTCAAATTAAGCACAAACCCTCGTGTTAGGATCAGGTGATCGGGATCGGTGTTGTGCTCCTTAAATTATGCCAATAGGCATTGGGGGGGGGGGGGGTGTATGTCATGTAAGTGGATAAGACCCCATTGACACAAATGACCACTAGATTCTGTCAAGTAAGTGGATAAGACCCCATTGACAGATCTACAAGAACTCTTAGCCATAGGTCACATCCTCGCTGAGGCTCTTGAGACGAAGCAGACTACTAGCAATAGCTAGGAAGTCGACCCTTCGTCTAAACACATAGGAACCAAGGTTTTATTTATTTATTACCTACAACGTATGTTGTTTACCTGTCTATTCAGTATAGCTGTCTTTTACAACCCCCACCAATGGTGTGAATCAGCTATGTATATATCTGACAGGTAAGTTGAATGTTATAAAAATGATATTGTTATGATACAATAAAGTTTTATACATACTTACCTGGCAGATATATACAATTAAATGGCCCACCCAGCTCCCTCAGGAGACGCTGGAAGAAAAAATATGATAGAAAACGGGTATGGTTCCTATTCCCGCCACCCAGCGGCGGGGGGGTAGATCACCTGACCTATGCCTGCGCTGTGCCGCGAAATTCGAATTTCTGTCGGACGACGGAGTAATAGCTATGTATATATCTGCCAGGTAAGTATGTATAAAACTATATTGTATCATAACAATATCATTTTTATTTATATTGATTTGACAGATTCGTATTTTTCATCTATTCCAAGGGCTTGTGCTAGACTTAGACCAATAGACAGACCTCGAACGGTCTCCTGGTTCTTAAATGATGTCCAAGTTACTCCCCTCAGGAGAACTACTACTCTTACCAGATCGTCAATTTTTTGGCTAAAAATGAGGACCCACAAGATAGATGGTCCCCATGGAAGATTGTCCCACTTCCTCAGGACCCGTCCTTATGTCCAGTTAATTCGCTAAGAGCTTACTTAAGCAGAACTGCCTCGAAATCTTCAGGTCCCTTGTTTATTAGGGAAAAGGGTGGCACTATCTTCCTAAGAGGAATCAGGACAACAGATTCTATACTTTATCAAGCAAGCTACCCGGAATCATTTCCACGGGCGCATGATATTAGGGCGGTAGCCACCTCAATCATTTCAACATATGAATTTTGACAATCTCAAAAAGTACACAGGCTGGAAATCTCTGACAGTATTTAAAACGCCACTACCTAAAAGTCATTAGAGGCCCTTAAATTCCCAGCAGTGGCAGCAGGGAAACACAGTTTCCCCTGACACTACATATAGCAGTAATAATTAGTTTTAAGTAGCCTAGGTCTCTCTCTACATCTCTCTCTCTCCTACCTGCCTTGCTAGCATTCTTGACCTTATCTCGGTTGTTACTGGGTTGCACATTGTACCTTGTCTGCACCTGCAACTGTATCATGATGAATTTGATTGTACATATGTATATCTGTGTCTATAATCGTGTAATTAAATTCCTGTTTATTGGTGTGTGATTTATTAATATTACTTGTTGGGTTATACAACCCTAGTTAGTAGATAAGTTTTATAGAATAAGGACTATTAAAATTCTCAAGTATTAAGGAATTTTATTACTCACTTGTAGATTAAATAACTAATATTAAATAGTATTTAATATTATTCAAGTTTCAATTTCCTTACAGCAATTTATACTACACTAACTTTCCAAGCTGGAGGGGCCAATTCTCTGTTACTATTTCACGGAGCGACACAGGCTAAGCCCAGAAAAGGGATTTTGACAAAGGAAAAATCTATTTCTGGGCGGTGACCTGTGTCGCCCAGTGAAACCCATCCTCTATTTCCACACCCTATCTGGCCCAAGCTTGGGTGCTATCTACAAGAATGGTAAACAAAAGCGCTAGTTGTAGCAGTAGTGGGTAGCGGGGGCTTGGAACGGCTCCTCTGTAGACGAGGGATATTGAGAAAGGAAGAGACTAAATGGCAGGGGGACTCTGGTAGTGGTTTTCACTTGCCCCAGATACCATACCGACACCTTAAATAAAGGGAAAGTGCGAGCCGGACTATTCTGGCATTACCATATAGCCCTTTTCTCTGGTATTTATAACAATATTTATATCTTAGAAATGAGTGCTAAAGGAACCATTTCACTGGCGACACAGGTCACCGCCCAGAAATAGATTTTTCCTTTGTCAAAATCCCTTGATACAACAATTCTCTTTACCACACTTGACCACTAGGCACTGCTTCAAATTGAAAAGTCACTTTAAAGGATTTAGGCCAATTTCAAAAGCAATTTCTGGGCTCAGCTCGTGTCGGCCTATGAAATATCCTTAAGATCACTATTTCTAGGTAAAATTAATAACTAAAATTACCAGAGAAAAAATAAAATCAAGAAAATGTCAGTAAAACTGACTCGCTCACATCTGTAAAAGAAGTGTTGGTATGGGAATAGAGGCGAGTGGGATCACTACCACGAGTCATTTACCTTTCCAACATAAAATCCCCACCAGAGAGAGCTGATACTAAAGGGTGATGCGGCCGTATACACTACTACTACGACGCCGCGGACAGCAGCGCCCTAGCGGTCATCCTTAATCTTTAGCTCTACAGCGCTAGGTGCTTTTTTCCCGTTGTGTGTTTTTCACCGGAATCCCAGCTCCAGACGGTTCAAGCCGATGCTTTTGACTTCTTCTTAGCCAGGAGGAACTGCCGAAAGCAGTCTTGCAGGAGGCAACTATCAGGCATGAGCCTAATAGACTGTTAGCTTCCAGCATGTGTGCGGACCTCTTCCCAGAGGCCTCTGTGAATGAGGTGCACCACGAGGCTGCTAGGCTTAACCAGAGCCTTAGAGCCAGATGGGGCATCTCTTCCAAGAGGAAACAAGAGACCGCCCTGCTGCTGGTAAGAAGTTAAAGAAAACGGGTAGGAGATTCCAACCCTATCAAAAACAACAGCAGCAACAGCATTTCGTTCAGGCCGTCCCAGTTACACAACAGGGACAGCCGTCAACCTCAAAGCAGACACAGCCCATTCTTCTGTTGTCTCCTCAAAGCCAACCTTTGACCTCTTACGCAGTCTCGCCGGCCTTCAATTCGATGTATGAAAGCCAGGCCTACCCACCTTCAACAGGTTCTCTAGGGGGAGCAGGGCGAGAGGTCACTTTCGCCAGCGTGGCACAGGAAGAGCTGCAAGAGGCAAGCACTTCAGAGGAGGCGCGGAGGTCAACCGCTCAACAACAGTGAGGCTCCCCAGGTAGGAGGGAGGCTGTTTCCTCTTCCGTCACAGGTGGGGGTTCAGCAAATGGGCACAGAGATCGTGTCCAAAGGATTGGGTTGGAGTTGGATCAAAGATCCTCCTCCAATCAAATCATTCTATCAAGTACCATCAAAGGAGTTGACAGATTATGCGGAGGAACTCCTTCAGAGAAAGGAGCTATTGTGAGAGTCAAGCATCTAAAATTTCAAGGTCGCTTATTCAGCGTGCCAAAGAAAGGCTCAACAAAAAGAAGGGTAATCTTAGACTTGTCAAAGCTAAACTCTTTCATTCGTTGCGACAAGTTCAAAATGCTCACCATCTCGCAGGTACGGACCTTACTTCCCCGTGGGGCCGTCACAACCTCTATCGATCTTACAGACGCATACTATCATATCCCTATAGCCAGACACTTCCGTCCATTTCCTAGGCTTCAAACTAGGAAATCAGAAGTTCTCATTCAAAGTGATGCCCTTCGGTCTGAATGTAGCCCCAGGGTATTCACGAAAATAGCAGAAGTGGTAGTTCAACAGTTGAGAACTCAAGGGATAATGGTAGCAGCATACCTCGACGATTGGTTGATCTGGGCACCAACGGTCGAGGAATGTCTCAAAGCCACGAAGAAGGTAGTACAATTTCTGGAACATCTGGGGTTCCAGATAAACAAAACGAAATCCAGACTCACTCCGGGAGTCTCGGTTTTCAGTGGCTAGGAATCCAATGGGATTTGTCTTCCCACAATCTGTCAATTCCAGTGGTCAACCCAAGAAAAGAAATAGCCAAGCTGTGAGACAATTTCTCAAATGCAAACAAACATCAAGGAGAAACCAGGAAAGAATCCTAGGTTCTCTTCAGTTTGCCTCAGTGACAGACATCCTCCTGAAAGCAAGGCTGAAAGATATAAATCGAGTTTGGCGATCGAGAGCAAACATCAAATCTCGGGGCAAGTTGTCAGTAATTCCACAGATCCTTCGCAATCAGCTCCGTCCATGGACAAAAGTGAAGAATCTTGCCAATTGGTACCCCTTCAATATCCCCTTCCAGTGTTAACCATTCACACGGATGCCTCCTGTCCGGTTGGGGGGGATATTCTCAATTCAAGCAAGTTCAGGACTTTGGTCAGTTCAGTTCCGCCAGCTCCACATAAACGTTCTGGAAGCAATGGCAGTATTTCTTACCCTGAAGAGACTTCCTTCCCCCGAAGAAGTCTCATCTAAGACTAGTTTTTGGACAGTGCAGTGGTAGTACATTGCATCAATAGAGGAGGGTCCAAATCCAAACACGTGAATCATGTCATGATAGCCATCTTTGCTCTAGCAGACAAGCACAGATGGCATCTGTCTGCCACTCACCTGGCAGGGGTAAGAAATGTGATAGCGGACGCTCTGTCCCGGTCAGTCCCTCTGGAGTCAGAATGGTCCCTAGACGACAGGTCATTCCAGTGGATATGCCGAGAGTCAGTCAGGTCTCCAAGAAGATCTCTTCGCCTCACAAGCGAACACAAGCTCCCTTGCTATGTGGCCCCCAACCTGGACCCTCTGGCCTATGCCACGGACGCCCTGTCGTTAGACTGGAATCAATGGAGGAAAATCTATGTATTCCTCCAGTGAATCTTCTTTTGAAAGTCTTGAGCAAGCTGAGGGACTTTCAAGGACTAGTAGCTCTGATTGCTCCAGGACTGGCCAAAAAGCAACTGGTATCCTCTGCTTCTGGAATTGGGGTCTCCGACCTCAACGATTCCCAATCCCAAGCTGTCGCAATCAGTACAAATGAGGACTGTGTTCGCTTCCTCAGGAATTCTTTTCAGACCCTAACTTTTATGGACTTCATGAAGTTTGCGGCTAAAAAAGATGCTAACATTGATCCACAAAACATCCTCTTTCTAGAATCAGATAAAAGAGAGTCAACTATTAGACAATATGACTCAGCTGTTAAAAAATTAGCATCCTTCCTGAAAGAATCAAACACTACGACCATGACAGTTAACTTAGCTATATCCTTTTTCAGGTCCTTGTTTGAAAAAGGCTTAGCAGCTAGCACTATTACTACTAATAAATCGGCTTTGAAGAAAAATCTTTCAGTTGGGTTTCCAAATAGACCTAACAGAATCTTACTTTACGTCTATTCCCAAAGCCTGTGCTAGACTTAGACCTTCTCAAAGCCTACTTCAGTTTCATGGTTCTTAAATGATGTCCTCAAACTAGCCTCAGATACTGACAACTCGTCTTGCACATTCATAATGCTTCTTAGAAAGACGTTATTTTTGTTAAGCCTGGCTTCAGGAGCCAGAATTTCAGAAACTGTCG
This sequence comes from Macrobrachium nipponense, assembly GCF_015104395.2. Lineage (NCBI taxonomy): Eukaryota > Metazoa > Arthropoda > Malacostraca > Decapoda > Palaemonidae > Macrobrachium > Macrobrachium nipponense. The sequence goes on from NC_061101.1 coordinate 31,430,905, forward strand.
GCTCTATCCAGAGATGCGGGTCATGTGGAATTTCTCTCCCCTCAGGAGAAGTTCTACTTTCTCCGGATCATAGCTTTTTAGCTAAAAAAATGAGGATCCCCTTGCAAGGTGGGCTCCTTGGAAAGTCATCCCACTTCCGCAAGATCCTTCTCTCTGCCCAGTATCAACTTTAAGAGCCTTTCTATCTCGTACATCCTCTAGATCCTCAGGTTCTCTCTTTATGAGAGAAAAAGGTGGCACTTTATCAAGTGAAAGGAATCAGACAACAGATCCTTTACTTCATTAAACAAGCCAACCCTGATTCGTTTCCAAAAGCACATGATATCAGAGGAGTAGCCACCTCAATTAATTATTTCCAACATATGAATTTTGAGGATCTTAAAAAGTATACTGGATGGAAATCACCGACAGTCTTTAAACTCATTACCTGAAGTCCTTGGAATCTTTAAAATTTTCAGCAGTAGCAGCGGGAAACATTGTTTCTCCTGATATTGCACAGTAGTTGTAGTTTAGATCCAGTCTCCTTTCTACCTACCTCGTCCAACATGCCTCACCCTATTGCCATGCTACTCGGGATACTCTAGCCTTAGCCGCTAGAATCATATTGGTGGAATGCCCCTTATTTTTTGCTAGGGACATCCACGTTTTGTACATATAATGTACTTCAGTGTTTCTACCCTTATTTTTATGCTAGGGTAGAACACCAATGAGTTTGTTATATTTTGTAAATATCTAAATTAAGTGAATCATTCTATATTGTTCTTGCCATTACACTATTATGTATCACCATGTCTAGTATAAGCTAATTTTAAGTACTTTATATTAATTGCTTTCTTTACCATGCCATTGTTAGTATAAGTTAGCTTTAAGTACTTTTGTTTGTATACTGTAATGTTCTTGATTCACTTGTATTATATTACCTTTTTTTACTATTGTGTTTCATTTTGTCCTTTTTCCACCATCTTGTCTTTTTCTTCTAGGACTATTTCATAGGCCAACACGAGCTGAGCCCAGAAAAAGGGATTTTGACGTAGGAAAAATCTATTTCTGGGTGATTGGCTCGTGTCGCCCTATTGAAACCCACCCTGTTTCCTTTTACCCACCCTACAGGACAGATGTTCATAGAACCGCTAGGGGCGCTGCTGTCCGTGGCGTCGGTAGTAGTAGTAGTAGCGGCCGCATCACCCTTTAGTATCAGCTCTCTCTGGTGGGGATTTTATGTTGGAAGGTCTAAATGGTAAATGACTCGTGGTAGTGATCCCACTCGCCTCTATTCCCGTACCGACACTTCTTTTACAGAGTGAGCGAGTCAGTTTTACTGACATTTTCTTGATTTTATTTTTTCTCTGGTAATTTTAGATTAATTTTACCTAGAAATAATGATCTTAAGGATATTTCATAGGGCGACACGAGCCAATCACCCAGAAATAGATTTTTCCTACGTTCAAAATCCCTTTATTGAACCATCCATAGGAGGGGGAGAAGTTCAACATATTGACAAAACAAAGTAAATAAACAAACTTAAAAAAATTAACAAAATAAACAAAACAAAAAATATATAAAATAAAATTCTTTTTAAATATGGAAAACTGGAAACATTATACTTTTCCAGACAAACCCATTTACCACAGGGACTGCCTGTATTACCCTGCTCACCCCCTCCACTCCCCCCATGACCACTAGTGCCTACCTTGTTACCCAGTTTCAACAGCTGATTCTAACTTAAATTGGGAATACTCCTTCATAAAATGCTCTGGTTTGTATAGTAATAATACAAATTATTTTATAAATTTGCTAGACCTTATGAAACACTACATTACATTAAGTACAACACTACTGATTACATTATTAAGTAAAACACTACTGCATTAATACATTACATTAAGTATAACACTACACTGATTACATTATTAAGTACAACACTACTGCATTAAATAGATTCAATAAAAATACATCATTAGAGTGCACATTAGGTGCATGTTGGAGATTTTATATCTGGCAGGAACACTTGAAGAAAGGAGGGCAGAAGGGTATCCACCGAGGCCGAAGTATGTGGCTGAATACAGTCCTTTGGAGAAGCAAGAACTGTTACAGAACTGATACAGTTGGCAAGAAAAGTTTGTAAAAGAGATTGGAGTTCCACGACAGCAATAATTTGGGTGCCATGGCGTATTTAAGGGGGGCTGGCCGGAAGCCTTATATATGGGGGTATAGGGCAAAAATGCAGTCATGAAAAAATTCATGGAACTTCGTATGGCAATGCAGAATACATATACGAAATGTTTTGTCAAAATTCCTCTTACTTTCATAGTTACAGGGTAATTAGTAAACGTAACTCAATAAGCCAAAAACATTGATCCGTACAAGTAAATGCAACATTTCATCTGTTATTGTAAATTTTGATAATTATTGTCAAAGAAATTGTGAGCAATGGCATCTGTAGAGATTCCATGAGTCACAGAAGCGAAGTCAGCTTCCAACCAGGATTCAGTGCAAGCACAATCATCATGTAGTGTACACGTTCGAGTTTCACCTCTGACATTCGCTTGCTTTTACGTATGTTTATATTTTTTCGGCAAGAATTTCATCATGCCAATGAGGAAAAGATAAGCAAAACATCTCGCTAACATACAGACGAAGAAAATTTGCTCTAATATGATTACAGAATGTCATAATATATGTGATATTAACGTAGTTAGTGAAGAGAGAGAGAGGGAGGGTTGTGTAGTAAGTAACGCCCCCGTCTTACCTGACGCACACGTCACACTGTGCCCCAGGCTACGATCTTTGAGCAAAGGGATCTTCATTTATGATAAATAACATAGTTTTGGTTTATTAATACCCAAAAAGGAATATGAAATTCATAATAATCATGATTTATTAGCATCGTCTTTGTAAAAAGAGAGTACTCGTTTGTGTTTCACCTCTGACATTCTGTTGCTTTTACATTTGTTTATCTTTTTTTTGGCAAGAATTTCATCATGCCAAAGAGGAACATACAAGGAAAACATCTCGCTAATATACAGAAGAAGAAAATTTGCTGTAATAAGCCGAGTTAGTGAAGGAGATAGAGTTGTGTAGGAAGGAGTGCCCCGTCTTGCCTGACGCAGTGCCCCAGGCTACGATATATGAGCAAAGGGATCATCATTTATGATAAATAACATAGTTTTGGTTTATTAATATTTCTTTATTAATAAAGAAATATACATTCATAATAATCATTATTTATTAAATTTGTCTTTATAAAAATACAAAGGAAAACTTTGAATGCCCGTATCTCAAAACTATACTTATTGACCTTCAAATTCTATCTTCTCACATATCTAGTTTTGAAGCTATAGCATTGAAATTTGGTATATAACTTGGAAAAACATTATAGAACCATCAAATAGAGCCATTTTTTCCAATTTTTGTTTTGTCTTTTTTTTTTTATAAAATTTTTTCCTGATTTATAGGTTTTTTTTTGTACCATAATGAAAAATTCATATCTAGCAAAAAAATGACTTTTAGAAAAAAATCTTCATTTGATTGGAGGTTTACATCAGGTCTATACGTATATGGTATTAATCCCAGGTCTTAATATTAAATATCAAGGGAGGAGATAGAATTTGAAAAATGGTTAGTTTTGGGATAGATTGCCTTGGTGTCACAAAACCAAAGGTCAGAGGCGAAAATCATATGCGGTTTGGAGATGTCCCAAATCACCTTATTAAATGGCATGAATGTCAAAGTCCTGTCCTTAAAAAATGACATTAGCCAGCCGGCCCCCTTAAGACATAAATTTGTTGGGCGTTGAAAGTTGCTCGTAATTTAGCAAGTGGGGTTAGTAGGGAGGTTTTGCAATAGGCAGTCGCTGGTTACTGGAGGATTCAGTTTTATGGCACTTGTGTAGCACCATAAAATTAGCGATTTATGTTGACATAACATGACAAGTTTCAGTTATGGCGCCAATAGCAGAGTTATTGCACCTAACAGGGGTGCCATTAACCAGTTATCCGCGTCATAAGTGGCATAAATCACTGAATTTCGGTTAATGGTAGTTTTCGCTTATCAGCACCCCCTTGGGAACAGTACCCCTGCCGATAACCAGGGACTGCCTGTACATGTGTTTTATTTTTCACTCAAATTTATTAATGATTATTTCTTTACAGAATTGCATGGCTCCTTTGATTAAAGAAGACCATTTCAATGCTGTTAACCAGGATGAGCTTAGAACAAATGCAGAGACAAGTGGTCAGAGATTCTTGGACATAGCAAGACAACTAGAAGCGTTTTTTCTTCAGAAACGTTACTTGTTATCGATTCAGAAACCCGAACTAATTTTAATGGAGGTATGGTTTTATTCTCTCAACTTGTATTTTCTCTTATGTACTGGCATGTTTTACCAAATATGTTTGTCTATATACAAAAGAGGATACATATAGTGGTTTTGTTTACTTGGGGACACAATTGACTTTGAAGCAGGAGTTGGAGGGCAGTACCAAGAAAGGAACTTTAGCACAGGTGAAATGCAGATAACTAGACGACTGATAAATAGAATTGTCTGATTAGTAGAAAGGAAAGACTTACTGTGGTTAGGTAAGGCCTTTACTACACTGTAGTACTACAAGGAAAATGGCATATGTTAAGATTCATGACCCTAGTTGTTGAAGGTCATACTTATTATGAATGAGGATTGGTGGAGAAGTGTGGTATCAAGAGTCTGGAAAAACAGACTTCAGGCGGCCCTCGGTTAGCAGCAGGGGTTCAGTTTCTGGCCGTCGACGCTAAGTGATTTTCGACGCTAAGCGATTTTAAAGCCCACGGCCGCTGCATACCTTCTTTCGAAACTCTAGACCAGTCAAAGGCGCCGTAATCCCACAATGGCGCAATACGTAAAATTATATTTATGCAGTACGTATAGTACTATAGAATTTACTGTACAGTACATTATAGTATTATAAATACTGTAAAGTGAAAAAAAGCCTAGCTTTAATCCTTTGGGTGTCTAGAGTATGTAAAGATATAATAAGGTTTATTATACAGTGTACGGGTAGCTGTTGCGTTCAAGTTACGATAATTTGTCTTACGATAGTCCGATTTTATGAGAGACCAAATTACAATAGCCTAACTTTATCAATCTTCTAGTTACATAAGTTCAATAACAGCAAAAGAGAATTATGAAAGTATGGTTTTAACGTTATACTTGTGCTGAACGTGTACGCACGATGAACACCGAACGAGAAACGGCTTTTTGGGTTTTTTTTTTTTCTTTTTTCTGAAGTGCAACCGAATTGGATAACATCCATATTGGCTTGTATTTCAATCATCGTTACTACAGCACACTATTACCAAGTTAGTTGTTATAAATGGTGTTATGTATAAAAAATAGAACAGATATCTTAATGTAATAACTTTATTCACCATAGATCAAAGATCAATATAGATCAAAGATCAATCGGGAAATATACTGTTAAATATAAACCTAGTTATAACTGAAGCCAAGAAAACTGTTCAGGCTGCTAATGACTATTATCGTACATCGGCAACAAGGATAAAACTCCATAAACGTATGCCATCAAACACAAGCGTAGATAAACTTGAGATAAAATCATTTTAATCAAAACTACTGTGCTTGAAAGAACACATTTTACTGTTGGTTTCACGCCGATATAAGACAAATAACGTAAAGTTCGTATTACGATTATGTAAAGGAGAATTGCGAACGGAATCACATAATTTTATTACACAATAAACATGCTGCCAACGTAATCTGTTAACGAAAAAAAAAAGTAGTTCACATTCACAACGAGACATATTCAATTCATATTTCCACCTAAAAACATGTTGTATAAGGAAAAATAACCTTGTCTCATATAAGTCAAGTATCTAGATATGTATTCGTTTATGCTAACAAGAAGCAAGAGAATTCGCTCAGAATTGCGTTATTGCGAAACAAACTCGTATTCGCCATCAGCTGATTTCAAACCACAACATTGGCCGCTGCGCGGAATACAATAATATGAGAATACATAACATATTAGTATTAGATACAGTGAAGTAATATATAACTTTTTAAAGGATTTGTGGAAAAGATGCATAATTAATAGAATAACACCATGCATTTTTCGGAACAGTGGCGGATAAGAATGAACATGAAAAAACATCCCCTGACAACGTGGAGCGTAGTTACAAAGGCTGTCTTAATTTGTATCATACAATTTTATAATCATTTATGGCTTAGAAATTTATTTCCTGAAGAATGGCGTAAAGCAATAATAATTCCTATCCCCAAACCTGGAAAAGATCCAAGTGATGCAAATAACTACAGACCAATTTCTCTAACAAGTTGCTTATGCAAATTACTAGAAAAAATGGTAAATGCTCGATTAACATGGCACATTCGAGAAAATAAAATCTTGACTTCCACTCAATTCGGGTCACAGTGCAACAGATCTACGTTAGATTCTCTCTCTAACCTCGAAGACCATATACGAAGAGGATTTGAGCGAAAGCAAATAACTGTAGCAGTCTTTTTTGACATCGAAAAGGCTTATGACACTACCTGGAGGTACCCTATATTAAAAACTTTTCAAAATAACAATATCCGTGGACATTTACCTAAGTTCATCCAAAACTTTTTAACAAATCGTAGTTTTCAAGTGAGAATCGATGATGTATTGTCGAGAACATTTCCACTTGAAAATGGTGTTCCACAGGGAAGTGTCCTTAGTGGCACACTGTTTACCCTAGCAATCAATGATATCAATAAAAATCTGCCTACTGGAATTAAGAGCAACCTATACATGGATGATTTTGCCATATATTATTCAGCCTCTCGTATTAAACATGCAGAACACATCATTAGTAAAAGTATAATAAAAATAAATGAATGGACCTCATCTGTAGGATTTAAGTTATCCATAAATAAGACTCAAGCAGTAGTGTTTTATAAAGATAAAAGGTGGATGAATGGTGAAGCGATAGATTTAAAAATCAGAAATCATAGTATACCAATTAGACAAACTGCAAAATTTTTAGGTTTAGTGTTTGATACTCACTTAAACTGGAAACCTCACATAACATACTTGAAATCAAAATGTAAAAAAGCATTAAGTCTAATTAGAAAATTATCAAACACTACTTGGGGAGCCGATAGACAAACCCTAACATTACTGTATAAAGCAACAGTTCTGTCTATCATCGATTACGGTAGCGAAATATATGGCTCGGCGTCAGACGCAGTACTGAAAACATTGGACCCAATATCATAATGAGGGCCTTAGAATATGTTCAGGAGCTTTTAAATCATCACTGACCTCTTCTCTACAGGTTGAATGTGGTGAACTACCTCTCTCTCTCCATAGAGAGCTTGTAACAATGAAGAGTGCTCTGAGAATTAGGACAAGCGATTCTCCAACGAAAAAATTATTTGAACTCAGAAATATATTTATAAACAATCATCCACCCCCTTTTCCAATTAGAGCTAGAAGACTGTTTGAGTTACTAAATGTAAATAAATATACAATCCAGTAGTAAAATTACCTCCGCCTTGGGCAATGAATAAAATGAAAACTTGCACACAATTGAAATATTTATAAAAAAAATACTTATATACGCCATCACACCATAGACAACATACAGTAGAGCATATAAACCGAAAAGGTCCACATTATGCAATATACACAGATGGATCTAAATCGGAACATGGTGTGGGATATGCTGCAGTGTCCCAGGACAAATCATATAAATTCTCTCCACCCAATACAGCTTCAATATTCACAGCGGAGCTTTGCGCAATTGCCTCAGCCATAAGAATAATTAAAGAAACGTCACAAAATAATTTTGTGATTTTTAGTGACTCAAGAAGTGCCATAGAAGCCATCCATAGTTATATACCAAAAAATAATATTGTACAACAAATTAAATTATCACTTCATAAATTAGATATTATTGGGAAAAATGTAGAAATATGTTGGATCCCTACCCATGTAGGGATCAAAGGAAATGAAGAGGCTGACAAAGCAGCCAAAGAAGCAAATCAAATGACAAGATCAAGTGTGAATCTCCCTATGAGTGATTATGTAACATACATAAAGATGGGTATTATAAGGAAATGGCAACATATTTAGAATGAAGAGTCAGAAAATAACAAATTAAAGCAAATAAAACCTGAGAGAGAAAGACATGAACAAGTAATTCTGACACGTCTCCGTATAGGCCATACACGTCTGACACATGGACACTTAATGAGCAGCCCACATAGCTCAGCTCCTGAATGCGCAGAGTGCAGGGAGGTTATAACTGTCAAACATGTGTTATGCAAATGCCCAAAGTACAACCAACAACGACTGTCGACACTTGGAAACAGATCTATGAAAGAAATCTTGTCAGAATCCTCTGCATTTTCAGTCATGCCTATTTTTATGTTCTTAAAGAAGTGTAATTTATTTGATAAAATATAAATCTAAGTAAACTTTGAAAATACGAAAATTATTAGACTAATGAATTTTAAAAACAAAACTTTTAAATGTTACTTAACTTATTCTGATTTTATTTTTTATGAAAGTATGGATACACGAGTAAATGTATTTATAGTGTGCATGTGTTCCCGTGTGAGTGTGTGCCTTTGTGCAGTTTTTAGTTTAATTTTCACTCGTTTGTCATCACACTGAAAAAACAATTCGGTTCCAGAGCTTTGCCTCTGGCCTAGACATGATTTTTTTATTTTAATCTAATCCTTCGGGCCAGCCCTATGAGAGCTGAAAGTCAGCTCAGTGGTCTGTACGTATTTATGATGATGCTCCATCCTCCACTAAGAAATTGTGAGTTTTAGAATTAAAGATGAAGCAATTGTAAACCTACACCGACATAAACAACTGAAGGGAGAAATGGCTGATTGCTGATGTCATTTGCCGCAACTATCAATTGTTTATTAAGAGTTGCATTAAGTTGTCAAGTTGTTAAACCCTTCCGATTCTCAATGATGGCTTCCAAATGTAAAAATAAAATACATTTTACTCATTCTTCACGAAGTGGTGACCGGGAGAAAGAATCCCAGTGAATTGAAGCAGCAGGTTATAGCCGAGGCTGAATAAAATGAATAACAGAGCAGGCGAAAGGGATGTCCAGAACTAGGAAAATCATACTTAGAGTTGTGGCAACAATACATATCTAACAGAAGCTATATTAACCAGTTTTGAATGCCATAAGTGCCATAAATCTCCAATTTTCAGTTATCGGTGATTTTCTCTTATCATCAGGCCATAGGAATGGAACCCCCTTTGATACCAGAGACTTCCTGTATTGTGTACGTTTTAAACCCAACATTGTTAATTTACAAGAAAAATTATCTCTGAATTATATCTCTTCCAGTAGCTAATGGAATAAAGATATCAATCAATCAGCTGAGATTTTTAGAATGTAAACAATATCAAATGCAAATGGCATACAATGACAGTGGTTATATATTCTGTAGTACATTTAACTTTTACAAATGATCATTTTCTCCAGAAAATATTTAGGTTTATAGAGCTTTTCGGTTTTTAGAATTACGGATAGAGATCGTACACCTATATCAAAATGAGAGCTTGCTCATCCTTATGTCTAATTATAATAATTAGCATTGTAATTACATTTGTTTTGTTTACAGTATCATTTTTAGTTGTGTCATCAGTAATTCACTTGAATTACCTACGTTTTCTACCATTATTACAGATGTTTTGTTTAGTGTCGATAGTTGTGATGGTAGTTAACTATTGACGCAACTATCATTAAAAATCTTGGCAGGATTAAAGGTTTGCTCTTTATACTCGGTGTATATGATGACCCCCATTTTCCGGGAGATTTTTTTAAAGTTAAAAGGTTATACGCTGGCATATACGGTAACTATTTATTGTCATGTTAGTATAGTTATTTTATATTATGCTGGATTTAATTTTTGAAAATAATTAAGATTATTAGAGATTTTTGACTGATATTAAACATGATTAAGACAAACCATTTTTGTCTAAGATGTTCATAAAGAATTTTCTTGAAAACAGGACATTTTAGAAATGCGAAGTGAGTTATCACGGAAAGATGAGCTTCTCAAGAAACATGCTGATAAATTGGGTGAATGGCAGAACCTTTTGTCTTCTATGCAAACTCGATTGGGTGCAACATCTGCAGCTAATCGCCCTTCAGGTCCTACAACACAAGGACCTACACATTCGTCAGGGATGGTGGGAGGAGGAGGAGGAGGAGGCAGCAGTGGAGGGCCCTCTTCAGGTGCTTCTTCAGGTGGCCCATCTTCAGGAGCAGCAGGCAGTAGTGGAGGTGGAGGTGGTAGTGGAGGAGGGGGAGTCACAAGCGGTGGCACTGGAGGCAGTGGAGGATGTGGAAGTGCTGGCAGTGGTGGAGGTGGCAGTGTAGGGATAGGAGGCGGCGGCAGTGGAGGAACTGGAATGAGCACTAGTGGTCCTCCATCTGCTGGGTCACATGGGTCAGTACCAATGCCTGGTTTAAGTCCAGTTGGGGGGAACATGTGCCCTACTTCAGTGCCATCTTCAGGACCCCCTCCTCCTATGTCACACAGTATGAATCCTGGAATGGGCATGGCGCAACCTTCAATGATGCAAGCAAGTATTCATCCAAATGTTGGCCCTCCCAATAGTTTGTAGTGTAGATCCTCTAGTGGTAGATATTTCATAAGATAAGATTAGGAATATCTTTACAGGATATTTTCCATTGCTGCTGCTCTTCAGGAAAATAATTTTTATAAATATTCAGAAGTTGTTTTGCCTATGACTACTTAAAACAGATGACTGTTTCCTCTCGAGGGATCTGGCTGTAGTTATGATTGTGGTAGGTATAATAAGCCATAGTACAGTGCAGGTACCAAATAAATAAAAGTGATGGCTTTGTGAGATGACATTAGGGTTTCTTCTTGTGCTGTATATAATTTAGGAATTACCAACCATATGGGATTAATTTGTTCATAGATTTCATTTTTTCTAAGTGTTTTATGTTTCAGTGTCTTGCAACTTCTTAATCTGTGTTTCTTGGCATACTCTATTTGTACAAAGTTATAAGCTCATGGAGTTGTTTGTGAGCATACTCTATCAACATTAAGCTTGATATGGGAAGTAGTACTTAGGTGTTCTGTGCTTATGGTAGATATACAGTACATTTGAAAATTACAAGTTTTTATAAAAGTTAGATTTAGCTTTATTTTAACCTCTTTCCCCCAAAGTCAGTTAATTTGTTTGGATAATTACCTGAATGTATTATATGAAAAAAAGTGTGTTAAGTTTAGGTTTTGTAGAAGAAAATTTACTTTCATACTACTTCTTTCCCATTATGGCAAATGTTGATTTTTCCCCCATAAAGTTGAAACTGCTATACTATTACAGTTTTGCCATTTTTTCTCAAGTTAAATAGCAATTGGCAACTGTTTGGTACTGATATTTGGAAACTGCTTTTTTTACTATATTGCAGTCAAACAAAACAAGCCACCTATTTCAGTTGAAATAAGTGCTTTTACAAAGCGCAAATACTAGTAATTGCTTGATATTGATTATGCATTGGATATTCAAATAATTTTTCATTTAAACCAAATTTTCTATCATCTTTCAGTTCAAATGAGCTAAGTAAACTTTTCTGCTCACAATCTCAGCTGTACGCTTAGCATTTTGTATGTGTGGAGGTATGTTTTCTTACTGTAAGAGATTTCTTTTTGTATAAAGCTATGCTTTTGATAAAATGTGAATGCATACTATATTTTTTGGTAATGCCCTTTTTTTTCTAGAATTGATATGCGAATGGCTCTTCATACCTTGCAATTGTATTTTCTACTTTTGCCAAAGAAGCTTGTGTTGTGAAATGCATGTGCAGTTATTTAGTGTATCGGTCTCATAAGGTGTTTGGTTTTGTTGGTAGGAAAGATTTCATGAATACAATTTTCTCTATAGTTCCAGATTTTTATTTACTGACTTTTCAAGATTTTGGAATATGAAATGTCTTTATATGAAGTTGAAACTATGGCTTTTCAAATGCCATTCTTCAGTGGTCATGATGCTTTAGATCCAATCCCAAAATCATACTCTTTAGTAGTGGTTAACTCATGAGTTGCCATAGTTGGGGCACCCAGTTTTTGTTCAGTTTGCTTGTCTCTAACAGAAGCATGCTGATTGAGTCTCTCTCTGCCAGCTAACTTCCACTTTTCCCTAATTATTTATTCTTTAACTATATGTTTCATTTCATTGATATTAGTTGTAGTTTGATTTATTGTATAATTGATCTTGTGTGTGAAACTATATTTTAGTAGTTGTGTTCTTCCCATACTTAGTAGGTGGGGGGAATGGGATGCTCACACGAATACATATACGTAGTACTTAAATAAATATACATTAATTTATGCTGTTATTGGGTGGTTGTTTGTCTCTGTTTAATAATGAAAATACTGGACAAGGGTGCTGGAGGAAAGTCCAGAAAGACTTGAAATAAAAATTGTTATTTTGGCTTTATGGTAGAGAGGTCAACAGTAGAAGCAGTTCTTGAAATGAAACAATACAGGAAAAGTAACATGGAAAGAAGAAGAAATCATAATATACATTTGCTATGTTTTATGGCACTGAAGACTTTGACAGTGAAGATGCACCCAATTTAGATTAGTAGAATTTTGAAAAAATTGATGAAAATAAGGTTGCAACACTTATCATGAGTTCATGGCTTCGTTTTAGTTGGTAAAATGTGGCTTTCAGCTGTCTGAGTATAAAGTATGGTGGCTTTCAATTCCCTTTGTTTTTAAATGCTTTATTTTGTGTTTTTTCAGGCACATTGATTTTAATATTTAATAAACTTCTGTAAAGTCAACATACCAGCAAATTGAAAAACTTGAACAGGTTACCAAGTAATATTTAGTTTACAATGCCCAGACATGTTTCATGGGAAATTTCCTTGGCCAGCTGTGTCTTAGTGAACTTTGGTGGGTAATAGCTGGCGGCAGTATTTTAAGATGATGATAGAATTGGATGAAGGCAGCCATTTTTTTAAAATTCAAATAAAGGAAAAGTAAACCACAATAGGGGATATTAGAAATACAGAATAGTATTTTATTGCAAAGTTACTTTGTAAGCACCTGGCATGAGCTTGTTATCCAATTAGAATAAAATACGAATAGATTACGTATAGATGAAAATCCACACATTATAGCAATTACAAATAAGAACAAAGTTTTAGTCTTTAAAACCTAAAAATATTGTGCACATTGTAACCATTTAAAAATACTGTTACTACAAAGAGTAGACATACTGTGGTTGCTGTCTTCCTTTATTGTTTGTTGAATGATTGTATGATTAGAGTGCTTTATTTTGAGAATTTTTGGATGCTTTTGGTTGCCTTGTTCTTGCTTTTTGTTCAGCAATAAAGAAAAAATTACCAATGCTGTTGCCAGGGGCATGGGCTTCCTTGCAGATGATTCATGTCTCCCACAATGGTAGATCCCACAGATTGTATTCATTCTGCAGGGGAAAGGCATATTCTTACCGTTCTCCATGCAAAGAGGGTGATGGTTAGGAGAAGTTCGGTAAGAGGAGGAGGAATGATAAGAAGCGTTCACAAGCCTCTTCAGGGGAAGGAATGTGCCCATGGTGATGCTTCAAATTCATCAGATTTTTATCTTTTCCTTCTTCTGTTTCTAACCTTCGAGCTGCAGAAGCATTCCTGTGAAAGTATTACTCTTAATTGTGAGAGGAGGCTACCTTGGCTTCTCACCAGTTGACAGTGCTGTCAGTATAGTTCTCCTTAGGAAGTGCAACTGAAGTGAGGCCATCAGTCAGGTTGCCTTGGTCCCAGTTAGCTCATGCTGTCTTGGAGAGCTAGCTGATCTTAGAATTGCTTACATATTAATGGGATATCTTCTGTTATTCTCCATGATATTCTGGTGTCGGAGGCAACAAGCAGCCATCTTTCAAGACCAATGACGTCATCCCTGCCAGCCATGACGTCTTCGTCTGCTCACAAAGAGATGTCCGAGACACTGTTTCAGTCACTTTGCGATAGACTGGACTACCCTAGTACCATCCCCTGCCTGAGAGTCAAACGAGTAAGCTGTCGAATCATGATGAGGAGGGGAGAATCCCTCCCAAGCAGAAGCATCAATGTTCTACGATGTTCTCTCTTATTGTAGACCAGCTTCCACTGAGAGATAGGCCATGCCCGACACTACACAGGGGTGGGTCACTGTACAAATGTTTGCTCTACACCCACTGCATGTCGAATGTGGGTCGGTTGCTACGGAAGCCAAAAACCTTGTGCAGGGGAATCCTCGAATGCCCAGGCACGTACGCTGACGAGCCTTCGAAGATCCAGGGGAATTCATACCTAAAACCACGCAAAAACACACACACACACACACACACACTGAGAAATAAAGGGCAAAACAAAGGACCAGCTTTGGGGGAGAAAGCAAAAGCATATGTATCTCCAAGCGGTCGGGAAAAGACTTGACAGTCATGCCGTACATGTGTTGGCTTCCAGCCTCACCAATGCATCAGACGATCAGGGTTGCCAGAGGTCACAGATTCCTTGCTTTTCAATCTTAGATTGGTCCGACTGGTTTACCAGCTTGTGCTAGAAATAAAAATTTTGTCACTTTTGGCCATTTTTGTGCATAACATTCAGCTTATGTATA
>NC_061101.1:31446057-31477333 GCF_015104395.2 Macrobrachium nipponense
TATACATAGCTGATTGGCACCCTTCGGTGGAGGGTAAGAGACAGCTACTATATGGAATAGACAGGTAAACAACATATGTTGTAGGTATAAATAAAACCTTGGTTCCTACCTGATAGGTGGTAGACTGGTTGGGTGTTTGCCCAGTAGTCTGCATCACCTCAAGAAACTTTAGCGAGATATGTGATCTATGGCCAAGAGTTCTTGTGGGTCTGCCGATGGGGTCTTACCCACTTACTCAGCAGAGCCTAAAAAGGACTTTGTCAATGGGTGCTGATCCACTTATATGACAATACACCTTATGAAGGAGCACACAACCAATCACCCGACCACCTGATCCTAACCATGTGTTAGAACTAAGGATTGTTACGAGTTATCCCCGAACTCGTCACAACAACCGTAACTCAAAAACCACTACGCACACATACATAATTTTTCAAAAAAAAAAATTATACTCAACTAATTGGATATGACGAGAATTCTCTTATGAACAACATAGACGGCCGCCCAGTGCGAGCCTGAATCCTCCATTGTTTCGAAGAGATTCTCGACCATATCCAAACAGAAGAAACAGTATATACATTTTTAAGGATTGGTGTCGGCTCCCGTACCCAGAATCGTATCTGCCGATACGATAGGACCTAGAGAAAAGCACTTCTCATACGTCACACGCACGTCTTTCAAGTAATGAGATGCAAATACCGAGTTGCATCTCCAATATGTCGTATCTAATATGTTTTTAAGCGACATATTCTTATAAAACGAGAGAGACGTCGCAACCGCTCGTACTTCATGAGCTTTACCCTCAGAAGTTGTAATTGTTCGTCCGGGACAGACCTTGTGAGCGTCCGTAATGACGTTTCTTTCAAAGAACGCTAGAGCGTTCTTTGACATCAGTCTTGTGGGGTCTTTTACCGCGCACCAAAGACCTTGTCTAGAGCCTCCAACTGACGCTTCCTCTGAAGATAGAACTTCAGAGCTCTAACAGGGCATAGAGACCTCTCTGCTTCTCTGCCTACGAGACTGACAATTCCTTTGATTTGAATTTCGAATGACCTAGGCCAGGGATTCGTGGGATTCTCGTTTTTCGCTAAAAACAGAGTCTTAAACACGAGCAAAATCGCCGAGTCTCCCTTGAATCCTACTTTATCCTGCAGAGCTTGTAACTCACTAATTCTTTTTGCCGTCGCTAACGATAAAAGAAATAGGCATTTTCTAGTTACGTCTCTAAATGAGGCTGATGTGGAGGCTCAAATCTATCCGAAGACAGATATTTGAGGACTACGTCCAAGTTCCAGTTCGGAGGTACTGGTTCCTTAGACTTTGACGTCTCAAAAGATCTTATGAGATCGTGGAGATCTTTGTTATTTGCCAGATCTAAACCTCTGTTCCTGATACAGCCGAGAGCATACTCCTGTATCCCTTTATTGTGGATACGGCTAGATGCGATTTTACTCTCAGGAATAGCAAGAAATCAGCAATTTCCGCTATAGAGGTAGAGGAGGAGGACAACTTCTTGGCTCTACACCACCTTCTAAAGACCTCCCACTTCGACTGGTATACTTTCGAAGTGGAGGTTCTGCGAGCTCTCGCGATCGCGCTTGCCACTTCGCGAGAAAAGCTCTCGCTCTGACAAGTCTTTCGATAGTCGAAAGGCAGTCAGAGCGAGAGCGGGGAGGTTTTGATGGTACCTCTTGAAGTGTGGTTGTTTGAGAAGATCCGTCCTTCCTGGTAGGGATCTTGGAAAGTCTACGATCCACTCACCACCTCCGTGAAACCATTCCTGGGCCGGCCAAAAGGGGGCTATTAAAGTCATCCTCGTCTCTTTTGACGCCACAAACTTTTTCAATACTAACCCCAGGATTTTGAATGGGGGAAAAGCGTACACGTCCACTCGAGACCAGTTTAGCAGGAAGGCGTCTACCATAATTGCTCTTGGGTCTTCCACGACCGAGCAAAACACTGGGAGCCTTTTTGAAATGTATGTTGCGAATAGATCCACATGAGGAGTTCCCCACAGAGACCAGAGATCGCGACATACTTCCTCGTGCAGAGTCCATTCTGTATGAAGGACCTGGTTCCTCCTGCTGAGCCTGTCCGCCCTCACATTCCTTACTCCCTGTACGAACCTTGTCAGCAGGGAGATGTTCCTGTGAGACGTCCAAAGTAATAGGTCCCTCGTGAGTTCGTAAAGGAACGAGGAGTGTGTCCCTCCACCCTGTTTCCGAATGTAGGCAAGTGCGGTGGTGTTGTCCACGTTTACTTGTACTACCTGTCTCTCACCAGAGGTTCTAGGCTCTTCAAAGCCAGGTGTACGGCGAAGAGCTCTTTGCAATTTATGTGCCAGGACACTGGGCTGGTTCCCAGGTGCCTGACACTTCCTCCGAGCCGAATGTCGCTCCCCCAACCCGTCTCCGACGCTCGTCGGAAGAACAACACTATGGTCTGGGTTATGTGATCTTAGAGAGATCCCTTTGTTCTCTTCCAGAGGCAGCAACCACCACTGTAGGTGTGCCTTTACCTCCACTGGAAACAATGGGAAAAACGTCCGACAGTTGTCCGTTTTCCAGCTCCAAGACTTCTTGAGGAAGAATTGAAGTGGACGGATATGAAGTCTTCCGAGAGGGAAGAATTGTTCCAGCGAGGAAAAGCGTCCCCCAGAAGGGCTCAACCATTCCCTCGCTGACGTTTGCTGTTTCTCTAAGAAGAGAGAGATTATCCTCAAACCTTTTGCGGTTCTCTCTTGCGAAGGAAAAACTCGAAAACCCCGAGAATCCATCCGAATCCCCAGATAGACTAGGTCTTGTCTAGGGGTCATCTGAGACTTCTCGAGGTTCACAAGCAATCCCAACGCCTTGGTCAATCCAGAGTTAACTTTAGGTCCTCCAAACACTGTCTCTCCGATCTGGCCCTGATGAGCCAGTCGTCTAGGTACATCGAGACATCACTCCTTTGAGATGAAGAAATCTCGCCACATTCCTCATCAGCTTGTGAAGACCTGAGGAGCTGTGGACAGGCCGAAACACAAGGCTCTGAACTGAAAGATCCTTCCCCCGTCATGAAACGGAGGTACTTCTTCGATGAAGGGTGGATCGGGACGTGAAAGTAGGCGTCTTGGAGATCTAGAGACACCATCCAATCTCCTTGTCGTAATGACGCTAGGACTGAAGCAGAAGTCTCATGGAGAACTTCTCCTTCTGAACAAATTTGTTCAGAGCGCTGAACGTCTAGTACTGGTCTCCAGCCTCCCGAGGCTTTCGCCACTAGAAAAAGGCGATTGTAAAACCCCGGGGAGTTTTGATCCAGTACTAGTTCTACTGCACTCTTGTCCCACATTTGTTCCACCATCGATCGAAGAGTATCCCTCAGCACAGGATCCTTGTACTTGGCTGATAGTTCCCTTGGTATTGACGTTAGGGGCGAGTATTCAGGAAAGGGATACGATATCCCTTCCTTATGATCTTTAGTGAAGACGCGTCTGCGTCTATCAGTGTCCAGGCTTCCACGAATTCCAGGAGCCTGGCACCTACTGGTGTTTGGAGGAGAAATGTTTCATTTGCCCTTTTTAAAGGGACGAAAGGCGGACCTACCTCTTCTCTCTGGAGCCTTCCTTCTTGCGGGAGGTCCTGGAGATCGGACCACCTCGAAAGGGCTGCCTAGAAGTGCTAGGTTCTTTCTTGTCCGACACTAAAGCAGGTTTCTTCTTCCTAGCTGACTGCGTCAGAAGATCCTGTGTCGCCTTCTCAGTTAAAGAGTGAGCTACGTCCTTCACTAACTTAGAAGGAAACAAATAGTCCGAAAGAGGTGCATATAGCAGAGCTGACCCTCTGCGCATGCGAGACTGCCTTGTTAAGAAGGCGCCATACACTGTCCTTTTCTTCAAAAGACCTGCTCCAAATAATGCAGAGACTTCCAAAGATCCATCCTGTACTGCTTTGTCGATGCACGACAAAATGCATAACAGGGCTTCAGGTTCGATTCCCTGCGAATCGTGAGCTTTCTTGGACATCACCCCAAGGGACCAATCTAAGAAGTTGAATACTTCCAATACATGGAAAAGTCCCTTGAGGAGATGATCCAGTTCCGAAATACTCCAAGTAATGCGGGCAGAATTAAGACTAGGACGCCTTGAAGCGTCAACTAACGTCGAAAAGTCTGCCTCTGTAGATAGGGAGAGGCGATACCCATATCCTCCCCACCCCCCGTCTTGTACCATATGCCTCTTTTTCCCAGCTAACCTTGCTGGAGGCATGCAAAATACTGTCCTGGTTAAGTCTTTCTTCGACTTCATCCAGGCGTCTAAGGCGTGTTGTAAAGCCCAGCTTCATCGAGATGGTGGGCTTCATCTTCAGAAAAGACGAAGTCTTCTTCGCCTTCGCACTCGAAAAGAGCGAGCGCGGAGAAGGAGGAGCAGCCGGAGTCAACTCGTCTCCGTATTCCTCCAGAAGCATGGTAGTCAACACCTTATAGTTGGACAAGCCCTCTCTTCCAAGATCGTCATCATCCGAGTTTCGTTCGAACTCGTGATAATCCTGAGTTTCTGTTCTCCTTTCAGAACTTTCCTCTTCTGGGGGAGACAAACTCCTGATCGGAGAGGGGCTAAGGGAATGAAAGTCTTTTCCTTTTTCCCGTTCTTGATCGACTTGGAAGGCGTCACAACACTGCGGCTTCTCTCGCGCCTTTAGAAGACGGTCATGTATGAAGCTTCCGCTCTCCGAGCGTCATGTATGACTTTTTCTCTTGTTGACGTTTAGATGACGCTTCGCGTCTGGAAGACGCTTCGCTTTCTAAGGGCTTCCTACTCGGCGTCACAATCTTGGACGGAGCGTCACGTCTAAGATCCTCTTGATTTGACGCTTCACTTCTAAAAGACGTCTCTCCCGAGCAGGTGCGAGAGGACGAAGACTTCTTAATAGGAAGCGTCACGTCCTTCCGACGGGGCGCTAAAACTCCCACAAGAGATGACAGTTGTTCTTGCACCGCCATAATGATCTTCCTTGACGCTTCTCCTACGTCTAGTGCCTGACGCCTTTCGTCATCACTCGGGGAAGAAGCATGATGGGGTACTTCCTCATAAGCGTCAGGTGACGTTGACGCCACCTTCGCCTTCTTAATAGCAGACGGGGCGTCATCCGAAGCGCTCCGGGCTAGAATCAATGTCTTGCTTCATATGACGCTTCAGCGGTCTCGATAAGTTCGACTCCTTCCACCTCGTTTAGGTGAGGGAGAGGGGAGAGGACGAGAAACACTCGTGAAGGACGCTTTTTCCTGTAGCGCCCTTGAGCTGGCTGCCATGAAGCAAAGCTAGCTGAAGGGACGTCTGACCGTTGGGGATTCCCCCCACGGACCTCCTTAAGGCTTTTTCCGACTTTCCTTCTCCTCTGGGCATGTGAGCTTGGAAGAGGTCTAGGCCTGGGAGCGCCGCAGGGACGATCAACGCCCCCTCCACAACACTGATAGGGCTCACTTCACTAAAATTTTTCACTATCACTAGCCTTACCTTTCGAGTCCGCCATCTTGGACTTCATGTCTCGAATCGTCGCTTTCAGATTGGCGATTTCCGATGCCGAATCCAAAAGACACTCTGAGAATGAGATTTATAGGGAGAATCTACAGTAGTAGGGTTAGAATTATCATTGAAAGGCTCAATAGGCCTTGAATTCACACCTTTCAGTCTTCTAACTCTATCCCTCTCTAACTTCTTCAAATAAGAAGTCCAAAGTCTTCCATTCTTCTGCATTCAAACTCTCGCATTCCTTACAAGTGTTAATAGGCAGAACACTGCACCCCCTACATTTACGGCATACAGTGTGAGGATCAACCGAAGCTTTCGGTATCCTCACCCTGCAGCCTACATTCACACACATTCTCACCCAAACTCAACATTAGAATCAGGAACATACTGAGAAAAATCCAAAAGAGTTATTCCAAAAAACAGTCCACAGTAGCGAATGCCAAAACACGATCCAAATACGTCACCAAAAGTCGAAAAACGTTGATCAAATGTTGAAAAAAGAATCCAAGTCAGGAGGTAATAACAACAATGTTGATACCACCGGCGACAGAGAAAATATGATAGAAAACGGGGATGGTTCCTAGTCCTGCCACCAGGGCAGGCCGGTAGATCACCTGACCTACCTGTAGCGAGTGGCGCGAAATTTGAATTTCTGTCGGGGACGACGGAGTCTTAGCTATGTATATAATCTGACAGGTAAGTTGATTGTATGAAAATATAATATATATATATATATATATATATATATAGATATAATAATATTATATATATATAATATATATATAATATATATATAACTAGGATTCTGTACTATATGTAATTTCAGTAATTTAACAATCTATTCCCCTTGAGGAGTGAGATAAGGCCAAGATTAAAATTTAGCCCCAGAAAGCAAGTTTTCTATACATGAGGATTCATGTGGTCCTTTAAATATACATGTCTGGATCAGGGTGTACTCAACAAAGAAGAAAGGAATGAATGACTATAAGCTGAATGTTATGCACAAAAATGGCCAAAATGACAAATTTTATTTCTAGCGCAAGCTGGTAACCGGTCGGACCAATCTAAGATTGAAAAGCAAGGAATCTGTGACCTCTGGCAACCCTGATCGTCTGATGCATTGTGAGGCTGGAAGCCACACATGTACAGCATGACTGTCAAGTCTTTTCCTGACCGCCTTGGAGATACATATGCTTTTGCTTTCTCCCCAAAAGCTGGTCCTTTGTTTTGCCCTTTATTTCTCAGTGTGTGTGTGTGTGTGTGTGTGTTTTTTTGCGTGGTTTTAGGTATGAATTCCCCTGGATCTTCGAAGGCTCGTCAGCGTACGTGCCTGGGCATTCGAGGATTCCCCTGCACAAGGTTTTTGGCTTCCGTAGCAACCGACCCACATTCGACATGCAGTGGGTGTAGAGCAAACATTTGTACAGTGACCCACCCCTGTGTAGTGTCGGGCATGGCCTATCTCTCAGTGGAAGCTGGTCTACAATAAGAGAGAACATCGTAGAACATTGATGCTTCTGCTTGGGAGGGATTCTCCCCTCCTCATCATGATTCGACAGCTTACTCGTTTGACTCTCAGGCAGGGGATGGTACTAGGGTAGTCCAGTCTATCGCAAAGTGACTGAAACAGTGTCTCGGACATCTCTTTGTGAGCAGACGAAGACGTCATGGGCTGGCTAGGGCTGACGTCATTGGTCTTGAAAGATGGCTGCTTGTTGCCTCCGACACCAGAATATCATGGAGAATAACAGAAGATATCCCATTAATATGTAAGCAATTCTAAGATCAGCTAGCTCTCCAAGACAGCATGAGCTAACTGGACCAAGGCAACCTGACTGATGGCCTCACTTCAGTTGCACTTCCTAAGGAGAACAATATACTGACAGCACTGTCAACTGGTGAGAAGCCAAGGTAGCCTCCTCTCACAATTAAGAGTAATACTTTTCACAGGAATGCTTCTGCAGCTCGAAGGTAAGAAACAGAAGAAGGAAAAGATAAAAATCTGATGAATTTGAAGCATCACCATGGGCACATTCCTTCCCCTGAAGAGGCTTGTGAACGCTTCTTATCATTCCTCCTCCTCTTACCGAACTTCTCCTAACCATCACCCTCTTTGCATGGAGAACGGTAAGAATATGCCTTTCCCCTGCAGAATGAATACAATCTGTGGGATCTACCATTGTGGGAGACATGAATCATCTGCAAGGAAGCCATGCCCCATCCTGGCAAAAGCATTGGTAATTTTTTCTTTATTGCTGAACAAAAAGCAAGAACAAGGCAACCAAAAGCATCCAAAAATTCTCAAAATAAAGCACTCTAATCATACAATCATTCAACAACCAATAAAGGAAGACAGCAACCAACAGCATGTCTACTCTTTGTAGTAACAGTATTTTTAAATGGTTACAATGTGCACAATATTTTTAGGTTTTAAAGACTAAAACTTTGTTCTTATTTGTAATTGCTATAATGTGTGGATTTTCATCTATACGTAATCTATTCGTATTTTATTCTAATTGGATAACAAGCTCATGCCAGGTGTTTACAAAGTAACTTTGCAATAAAATACTATTCTGTATTTCTAATATCCCCTATTGTGGTTTACTTTTCCTTTATTTGAATTTTTAAAAAATGGCTGCCTTCATCCAATTCTAACATCATCTTAAAATACTGCCGCCAGCTATTACCCACCAAAGTTCACTAAGGCACAGCTGCCAAGGAAATTTCCCATGAAACATGGCTGGGCATTGTAAACTAAATATTACTTGGTAACCTGTTCAAGTTTTTCAATTTGCTGGTATGTTGACTTTACAGAAGTTTATTAAATATTAAAATCAATGTGCCTGAAAAAACACAAAATAAAGCATTTAAAAACAAAGGGAATTGAAAGCCACCATACTTTATACTCAGACAGCTGAAAGCCACATTTTACCACCAAAATTCTACTAATCTAAATTGGGTGCATCTTCACTGTCAAAGTCTCAGTGCCATAAAACATAGCAAATGTATATTATGATTTCTTCTTCTTTCCATGTTACTTTTCCTGTATTGTTTCATTACAAGAACTGCTTCTACTGTTGACCTCTCTACCATAAAGCCAAAATAACAATTTTTATTTCAAGTCTTTCTGGACTTTCCTCCAGCACCCTTGTCCAGTATTTTCATTATTAAACAGAGACAAACAACCACCCAATAACAGCATAAATTAATGTATATTTATTTAAGTACTACGTATATGTATTCGTGTGAGCATCCCATTCCCCCCACCTACTAAGTATGGGAAGAACACAACTACTAAAATATAGTTTCACACAAGATCAATTATACAATAAATCAAACTACAACTAATATCAATAAAATGAAACATATAGTTAAAGAATAAATAATTAGGGAAAAGTGGAAGTTAGCTGGCAGAGAGACTCTCAATCAGCATGCTTCTGTTAGAGACAAGCCCAAAAACTGAACAAAAACCTGGTGCCCCCCAACTATGGCAACTCATGAGTTAACCACTACTAAAGAGTATGATTTTGGGATTGGATCTAAAGCATCATGACCACTGAAGAATGGCATTTGAAAAGCCATAGTTTCAACTTCATATAAAGACATTTCATATTCCAAAATCTTGAAAAGTCAGTAAATAAAAATCTGGAACTATAGAGAAAATTGTATTCATGAAATCTTTCCTACCAACAAAACCAAACACCTTATGAGACCGATACACTAAATAACTGCACATGCATTTCACAACACAAGCTTCTTTGGCAAAAGTAGAAAATACAATTGCAAGGTATGAAGAGCCATTCGCATATCAATTCTAGAAAAAAAAGGGCATTACCAAAAAATATAGTATGCATTCACATTTTATCTAAAGCATAGCTTTATACAAAAAGAAATCTCTTACAGTAAGAAAACATACCTCCACACATACAAAATGCTAAGCGTACAGCTGAGATTGTGAGCAGAAAAGTTTACTTAGCTCATTTGAACTGAAAGATGATAGAAATTTGGTTTAAATGAAAAATTATTTGAATATCCAATGCATAATCAATATCAAGCAATTTACTAGTATTTGTGCTTTGTAAAAAACAAAAGCACTTATTTCAACTGAAATAGGTGGCTTGTTTTGTTTGACTGCAATATAGTAAAAAAAGCAGTTTCCAAATATCAGTACCACAAGTGCCAATTGCTATAACTTGAGAAAAAATGGCAAAACTGTAATAGCATAGCAGTTTCAACTTTATGGGGGAAAAATCAACATTTGCCATAATGGGAAAGAAGTAGTATGAAAGTAAATTTTCTTCTACAAAACCTAAACTTAACACACTTTTTTTCATATAATACATTCAGGTAATTATCCAAACAAATTAACTGACTTTGGGGGAAAGAGGTTAAAATAAAGCTAAATCTAACTTTTATAAAAACAAACTTGTAATTTTTTTTCAAAATGTTACTGTATATCTACCATAAGCACAGAACACCTAAGTACTACTTCCCATATTAAGCTTAATGTTGATAGAGTATGCTCACAAACAACTCCATGAGCTTATAACTTTGTACAAATAGAGTATGCCAAGAAACACAGATTAAGAAGTTGCAAGACACTGAAACATAAAACACTTAGAAAAAATGAAATCTATGAAAAAATTAATCCCATATGGGTTGGTAATTCTAAATTATATACAGCACAAGAAGAAACCCTAATGTCATCTCACAAAGCCATCACTTTTATTTATTTGGTACCTGCACTGTACAATATGGCTTATTATACCTACCACAATCATAACTACAGCCAGATCCCTCGAGAGGAAACAGTCATCTGTTTTAAGTAGTCATAGGCAAAACAACTTCTGAATATTTATAAAAATTATTTTCCTGAAGAGCAGCAGCAATGGAAAAATATCCTGTAAAGATATTCCTAATTTTATCTTATGAAATATCTACCACTAGAGGATCTACACTACAAACTATTGGGAGGGCCAACATTTGGATGAATACTTGCTTGCATCATTGAAGGTTGCGCCATGCCCATTCCAGGATTCATACGTGTGACATAGGAGGAGGAGGTCCTGAAGATGGCACTGAAGTAGGGCACATGTTCCCCCCAACTGGACTTAAACCAGGCATTGGTACTGACCCATGTGACCCAGCAGATGGAGGACCACTAGTGCTCATTCCAGTTCCTCCACTGCCGCCGCCTCCTATCCCTACACTGCCACCTCCACCACCGCCAGCACTTCCACATCCTCCACTGCCTCCAGTGCCACCGCTTGTGACTCCCCCTCCTCCACTACCACCTCCACCTCCACTACTGCCTGCTGCTCCTGAAGATGGGCCACCTGAATGAAGCACCTGAAGAGGGCCCTCCACTGCTGCCTCCTCCTCCTCCTCCTCCCACCATCCCTGACGTATGTGTGTCCTTGTGTTTGTAGGACCTGAAGGGCGATTAGCTGCAGATGTTGCACCCAATCGAGTTTGCATAGAAGACAAAAGGTTCTGCCATTCACCCAATTTATCAGCATGTTTCTTGAGAAGCTCATCTTTCCGTGATAACTCACTTCGCATTTCTAAAATGTCCTGTTTTCAAGAAAATTCTTTATGAACATCTTAGACAAAAATGGTTTGTCTTAATCATGTTTAATATCAGTCAAAATCTCTAATAATCTTAATTATTTTCAAAATTAAATCCAGCATAATATAAAATAACTATACTAACATGACAATAAATAGTTACCATATATGCCAGCGTATAACCTTTTAACTTTAAAAAAATCTCCCGGAAAATGGGGGTCATCATATACACCGAGTATAAAGAGCAAACCTTTAATCCTGCCAAGATTTTTAATGATAGTTGCGTCAATAGTTAACTACCATCACAACTATCGACACTAAACAAAACATCTGTAATAATGGTAGAAAACGTAGGTAATTCAAGTGAATTACTAATGACACAACTAAAAATGATACTGTAAACAAAACAAATGTAATTACAATACTAATTATTATAATTAGACATAAGGATGAGCAAGCTCTCATTTTGATATAGGTGTACGATCTCTATCCGTAATTCTAAAACCGAAAAGCTCTCTAAACCTAAATATTTCTGGAGAAAATGATCATTTGTAAAAGTTAAATGTACTACAGAATATATAACCACTGTCATTGTATGCCATTTGCATTTGATATTGTTTACATTCTAAAAATCTCAGCTGATTGATTGATATCTTTATTCCATTAGCTACTGGAAGAGATATAATTCAGAGATAATTTTTCTTGTAAATTAACAATGTTGGGTTTAAAACGTACACAATACAGGAAGTCTCTGGTATCAAAGGGGGTTCCATTCCTATGGCCTGATGATAAGTGAAAATCACCGATAACTGAAAATTGGAGATTTATGGCACTTATGGCATTCAAAACTGGTTAATATAGCTTCTGTTAGATATGTATTGTTGCCACAACTCTAAGTATGATTTTCCTAGTTCTGGACATCCCTTTCGCCTGCTCCGTTATTCATTTTATTCAGCCTCGGCTATAACCTGCTGCTTCAATTCACTGGGATTCTTTCTCCCGGTTACCACTTCGTGAAGAATGAGTAAAATGTATTTTATTTTTACATTTGGAAGCCATCATTGAGAATCGGAAGGGTTTAACAACTTGACAACTTAATGCAACTCTTAATAAACAATTGATAGTTGCGGCAAATGACATCAGCAATCAGCCATTTCTCCCTTCAGTTGTTTATGTCGGTGTAGGTTTACAATTGCTTCATCTTTAATTCTAAAACTCACAATTTCTTAGTGGAGGATGGAGCATCATCATAAATACGTACAGACCACTGAGCTGACTTTCAGCTCTCATAGGGCTGGCCCGAAGGATTAGATTAAAATAAAAAAATCATGTCTAGGCCAGAGGCAAAGCTCTGGAACCAAATTGTTTTTTCAGTGTGATGACAAAACGAGTGAAAATTAAACTAAAAACTGCACAAAAGGCCACCCACACTCACACGGGAACACATGCACACTATAAACTACATTTACTCGTGTATCCATACTTTCATAAAAAATAAAATCAGAATAAGTTAAGTAACATTTAAAAGTTTTGTTTTTAAAATTCATTAGTCTAATAATTTTCGTATTTTCAAAGTTTACTTAGATTTATATTTTATCAAATAAATTACACTTCTTTAAGAACATAAAAATAGGCATGACTGAAAATGCAGAGGATTCTGACAAGATTTCTTTCATAGATCTGTTTCCAAGTGTCGACAGTCGTGTTGGTTGTACTTTGGGCATTTACATAACACATGTTTGGGACAGTTATACAACCTCCCTGCACTCTGGCTATTCAGGAGCTGAGCTATGTGGGCTGCTCATTAATGTCCATGTGTCAGAGTGTATGGCCTATACGGAGACGTGTCAGAATTACTTGTTCATGTCTTTTCTTTTTTTTTCTCTGATATGATGAACTCCACTTTCCAACTTCAGGTTTTATTTGCTTTAATTTGTGATTTTTCTGACTCTTCATTCCAAATGTGTTGCCATTTCCTTATAATACCCATCTTTATGTATGTTACATAATCACTCATAGGGAGATTCACACTTGATCTTGTCATTTGATTTGCTTCTTTGGCTGCTTTGTCAGCCTCTTCATTTCCTTTGATCCCTACATGGGTAGGGATCCAACAGATTTCTAATTTTTCCCAAGAAAATAATCTAATTTATGAAGTGGAATAATTTAATTTGTTGTTTACAATATTATTTTTTGGTATATACTGGATGGCTTCTATGACACTTCTTGAGTCACTAAAAATCACAAAATTATTTGTGACGTTTCTTTAATTATTCTTATGGCTGAGGCAATTGCGCAAAACTCCGCTGTGAATATTGAAGCTGTATTGGGTGGTAGAGAATTTATATGATTTGTCCTGGGTCACTGCAGCATATCCCACCCATGTTCCGATTTAGATCCATCCGTTGTATATTGCATAATGAATGGACCTTTTCGGTTTATATGCTCTACTGTATGTTGTCTATGTGTGATGGCGTATATAAGTATTTTTTTGATAAATATTTCAATTGTGTGCAAGTTTTCATTTTATTCATTGTCCAAGGCGGAGGTAATTTTACTACTGGAGGAATTTGTATATTACATTTAGTGGCTCAAACAGTCTTCTAGCTCTAATTGGAAAAGGGGGGTGGATGATTGTTTATAAATATATCTCTGAGTTCAAATAATTTTTTCGTTGGAGAATCGCTTGTCCTAATTCTCAGAGCACTCTTCATTGTTACAAGCTCTCTATGGAGAGAGAGAGGAGTTCACCACATTCAACCTGTAGAGAGAGGTCGGTGATGATTTAAAAGCTCCTGAACATATTCTAAGGCCCTCATTATGAACTGGGTCCAACGTTTTCAGTACTGCGTCTGACGCCGAGCCATATATTTCGCTACCGTAATCGATGATAGACAGAACTGTTGCTTTATACAGTAATGTTAGGGTTTGTCTATCGGCTCCCCAAGTAGTGTTTGATTAATTTTCTAATTAGATTAATGCTTTTTTACATTTTGATTTCAAGTATGTTATGATAGGTTTCCAGTTTAAGTGAGTATCAAAACACTAAACCTAAAAATTTTGCAGTTGTCTAATTGGTATACTATGATTTCTGATTTTTAAATCTATCGCTTCACCATTCATCCACCTTTTTATCTTTATAAAAACAATACTGCTTGAGTCTTATTTATGGATAACTTAAATCCTACAGATGAGGTCCATTCATTTCATTTATTATACTACTAATGATGTGTTCTGCATGTTTAATACGAGAGGCTGAATAATATATGGCAAAATCATCCATGTATAGGTTGCTCTTAATTCCAGTAGGCAGATTTTTATTGATATCATTGATTGCTAGGGTAAACAGTGTGCCACTAAGGACACTTCCCTGTGGAACACCATCTTCAAGTGGAAATGTTCTCGACAATACATCATCGATTCTCACTTGAAAACTACGATTTGTTAAAAAGTTTTGGATGAACTTAGGTAAATGTCCACGGATATTGTTATTTTGAAAAGTTTTTAATATAGGGTACCTCCAGGTAGTGTCATAAGCCTTTTCGATGTCAAAAAAAGACTGCTACAGTTATTTGCTTCCGACTCAAATCCTCTTCGTATATGGTCTTCGAGGTTAGAGAGAGAATCTAACGTAGATCTGTTGCACTGTGACCCGAATTGAGTGGAAGTAAAGATTTTATTTTACGAATGTGCCATGTTAATCGAGCATTTACCATTTTTCTAGTAATTTGCATAAGCAACTTGTTAAGAGTAATTGGTCAGTAGTTATTTGCATCACTTGGATCTTTTCCAGGTTTGGGGATAGGAATTATTATTGCTTTACGCCATTCTTCAGGAAATAAATTTCTAAGCCATAAATGATTATAAAATTGTATGATACAAATTGAGACAGCCTTTGTAACTACGCTCCACGTTGTCAGGGGATGTTTTTTCATGTTCATTCTTATCCTCCACTGTTCCGAAAAATGCATGGTGTTATTCTATTAATTATGCATCTTTTCCACAAATCCTTTAAAAAGTTATATATTACTTCACTGTATCTAATACTAATAGTATGTATTCTCATTCTTCTTCTTCTTCTTCCCAGCTTGTTCCCATTTTTATATGGGGTCGCCGTTTCGGATGAGCCGTTTCCATCTATTTCTATCTTGCCTTCTGCCTCATCAATTCCCTTCTCATGTAAGTCTCCTCTCACACAGTCCTTCCATCTCTTTCTTGGTCTCCCTCTTTTTTCTTCTTCCTTGCACCTCCACCCCCATAGTATGTCTCCCAGCGTGGTCCTCATCATCTCCTCAACAGGTGTCCATACTATTCTCAGCCTCCCCTCCTGCACTTTCTTTGATACTTCCACCACCTTAGTTGACCCCCTTAATGTAGTCATTTCTAGAAGCCTAATCCACTCTTGTTACCCCAGACATCCACCTAAGCATTCTCATTTCTGCACATCCATCTTCTTCTGCTCTGCTTTTCTTTCTCATGCTTGCTGTTTCCGTACCATACAGCATTGCTGTTCTTACCACCGTCTTGTGAAATAAATTTTCCTTTTAACCTAAGCGGCACTCTTTTGTCACAAAGAACTCCCGAGGCCGCTCTCCAGTTGTTCCAGCCTGCCTGTACCCAATGTTTTACTTCTTCTTCCATACTTCCTCCAGCGTTAACAAAAGATCCCAAATTACTTAAACTTATCAACTCTCCTTATTTGCTCTCCACCAAGCTGAATACTTTCTCTATCATCCCCCTCAGTAGTGGTACACTATTTCTGTCTTGGATCTTACTATATTCTCATTCCTCTGTCCTCCAGTACTTGTCTCCATCTTTCCAATTTCACTTCCAGATCTTCCTGCTCTCTGCACACAGAACAAATATCATCTGCATACAATATGTTCCATGGTACTGTCTCCCTTACTTCCTCTATTATAACCATCCACACTATGTTAAAGATAAATGGGCTCAGAGCCGACCCCTGGTGTAATCCTAACTCTCACCTCAAAACCTTCTGTCTCCCCAACACTGCTCCTCACTCTGGTAAATACATTCCGGTACATCTCTTGTATCAATCGCACATACTTCTCTGGCACCATCTTCTCCCTCAGACTCCTCCATACCTTCTTGTCTCGGGACTCTGTCATAAGCCTTTTCAAGGTCAATGATACCATATGTAGGTCCCTTTGTCTTTTCCCCGATTTCTCCATTATTTGCCTCAGACAAAATATACCATCTGTTGTTCCCCTTCCCTTCATAAATCCCATCTTGCTCTTTACCTATTTGTACTTCTTCTCTCAGTCTAGCATTTCTATCATCCTTTCCAGTATCTTCAAAGTGTGGGACATCAATTTAATGCCCCTATAATTACCACACTCTTGGACATCGCCTTTCCCTTTAAAAATTGGGATCAATATACTCCCACGCCACTCATTGGTATCTTTTCCTGTTCAAGGATCTTTATCATAAGATTGTACAGTATATCCACTCCTTCATCTCCTAATGCTTTCCATGCCTCCACCGGGTTCATGTCTGGTCCGGTTGCCTTCCCATTTTTCATCTTCTTCAGTGCATTTAGTACCTCTTGCCTAGAAAACCTCATACCATGCCAATGTTCACTTGCCCATCCTCTCTTATTAGTCTATTATTTTCTTCATTTAACAACTGTTCGAAATATTCTTTCCATCTCTTCACAATGTCTTCCTCCTTTCTAAGCACTACACCCTCTTGATCCTTTATTTGTTTGATATGTTATATCTTTGGTGCTCTTATTTCTAGCCTTTGATAGCTTGACCATCTTCTTTAATCCTTCCTTTGTCCCCAGCTCATTATACACATCATCATACGACTTTGCTTTAGCTTGGGCTCACCACCTTTTTCACCACCTTGTTTTTCTCTCTGTACCTATTTCTGTCTTCCACTGACTGTGACTCTTCCCATCTTTTCTTTCTTTGCCTCCTTCTTATCTTTTACTACTTTCTCAATGTCTTCATCCCACCACCAACTCTCTTTTCTTCCCATATGATACAGATGTCTCTCCTAGCAGCTCCTTTCCATGCCTTCTTATTACTGCTGCATTTCGTGCCCACCATTCTTGAACATCTTCAATCCCTATATCAATATCCTCCAAAACCCTCCTCTTAAACTCTCTCTTCTTATCCCCTTCCTTCTGTAATTCGTACCATTTAATTTTCCTTACCCCTTAGCTTTGGTTTTTCTTTCCCTTTTCAACTTCAAGTCCATACATAGCAGCCTGTGTTGGGGGCTACATGGTCGCCTGGAATAACTTTGCAGTTCTTGACCTCCACCAGATTTATCCTTTATACAAGAAATAGTCTATCTGGGAGAAGGCTTCCCCCCCTCCTATATGTTATTAGGTGTTCCCTTTCTTCTCAAAGAATGTGTTTACTATTGCCATGTCGAATGACACAGCAAAGTCCACTACACTCTCTCCTTCTGGGTTTCTCTCCCCAATTCCATGGCCCCCATGCACCCGCCCCAATCGCCTCATTTTCACTTTTCCGACATGGCCATTCAAATCTGCCCCAACTATCACCCTCTCATGCTCTTCCAGTTCTTGCATTATTCCATCCACGTCTCTCCAGAAATTTCCCTTCTCTTCTTCTGTGCAACCAACTTGTGGTGCATATGCGCTTATAATATTCAGAATCTCTCCTCCATAACATATCTTCAATCTGATGATACGGTCATTCTTTCTATGCACTTCTATTACCGAGTTCTTTAGTTCACTAGACAGTACTATGCCAACTCCATTTCTACATTGTTTATTGGCACTATAATATAGCTTATATCCATCTCCCAACTCTTTAGCTTTATTTCCTTTCCACCACGTTTCTTTGCACACACACAACATCTACTTTCTTTTCTCTCATCAAGTCAGCCAGTTCTCTACCTCTCCAGTCATGGACCCAAAAATTTAGCTGACATACTCTGAACCCAATGTGAGCTCGCTTCTTTAGCTGCACCCGCTCCTGATGCAGTAGCCCTCGCCTTACCACAGAGTTAGGGCGATGTCTCTGTGCGTCGTTTACCCGGAGTACGCCCAATAGCATTACCTCTTTCCATATTTCGGCTCATTCCATTTTTGGTTTTGGCATAGATTTTACAGCCGGATGCCCTTCCTGACACCAACCCTCCGATATTTATCCCGGGCTTGGGACCCGGCACCCATAAGGACTTGGTTGCCCCCCCAGGTGGGAAATCTAACCCAGTATTCCGCGCAGCGGCCAATGTTGTGGTTTGAAATCAGCTGATGGCGAATACGAGTTTGTTTCGCAATAACGCAATTCTGAGCGAATTCTCTTGCTTCTTGTTAGCATAAACGAATACATATCTAGATACTTGACTTATATGAGACAAGGTTATTTTTCCTTATACAACATGTTTTTAGGTGGAAATATGAATTGAATATGTCTCGTTGTGAATGTGAACTACTTTTTTTTTTCGTTAACAGATTATGTTGGCAGCATGTTTATTGTGTAATAAAATTATGTGATTCGTTCGCAATTCTCCTTTACATAATTGTAATACGAAACTTTACGTTATTTGTCTTATATCGGCGTGAAACCAACAGTAAAATGTGTTCTTTCAAGCACAGTAGTTTTGATTAAAATGATTTTATCTCAAGTTTATCTACGCTTGTGTTTGATGGCATACGTTTATGGAGTTTTATCCTTGTTGCCGATGTACGATAATAGTCATTAGCAGCCTGAACAGTTTTCTTGGCTTCAGTTATAACTAGGTTTATATTTAACAGTATATTTCCCGATTGATCTTTGATCTATATTGATCTTTGATCTATGGTGAATAAAGTTATTACATTAAGATATCTGTTCTATTCTATACATAACACCATTTATAACAACTACGGTAATAGTGTGCTGTAGTACGATGATTGAAATACAAGCCAAATGGATGTTATCCAATTCGGTTGCACTTCGAGAAAAAAAAAAAAAAAAAAAAAGCC
This sequence comes from Macrobrachium nipponense, assembly GCF_015104395.2. Lineage (NCBI taxonomy): Eukaryota > Metazoa > Arthropoda > Malacostraca > Decapoda > Palaemonidae > Macrobrachium > Macrobrachium nipponense. The sequence goes on from NC_061101.1 coordinate 31,465,107, forward strand.
GTTTCTCGTTCGGTCGTTCATGGCTGTACACGTTCACGCAACAAGTATAACGTTAAAACCATACTTTCATCATTCTCTTTTGCTGTTATTGAACTTATGTAACTAGAAGATTGATAAAGTTAGGCTATTGTAATTTGGTCTCTCATAAAATCGGACTATCGTAAGACAAATCGTAACTTGAACGCAACAGCTACCCGTACACTGTATAATAAACCTTATTATATCTTTACATACTCTAGACACCCAAAGGATTAAAGCTAGGCTTTTTTTCACTTTATAGTATTTATAATACTATAATGTACTGTACAGTAAATTCTATAGTACTATACGTACTGCATAAATATAATTTTACGTATTGCGCCATTGTAGGATTACGGCGCCTTTGACCGGTCTAGAGTTTCGAAAGAAGGTATGCAGCAGCCGTAGGCTTTAAAATCGCTTAGCGTCGAAAATCACTTAGCGTCGACGGCCAGAAACTGAACCCCTGCTGCTAACCGAGGGCCGCCTGAAGTCTGTTTTTCCAGACTCTTGATACCACACTTCTCCACCAATCCTCATTCATAATAAGTATGACCTTCAACAACTAGGGTCATGAATCTTAACATATGCCATTTTCCTTGTAGTACTACAGTGTAGTAAAGGCCTTACCTAACCACAGTAAGTCTTTCCTTTCTACTAATCAGACAATTCTATTTATCAGTCGTCTAGTTATCTCCATTTCACCTGTGCTACAGCTTCCTTTCTTACTGCCCTCCAACTCCTGCTTCAAAGTCAATTGTGTCCCCAAGTAAACAAAACCACTATATGTATCCTCTTTTGTATATAGACAAACATATTTGGTAAAACATGCCAGTACATAAGAGAAAATACAAGTTGAGAGAATAAAAAAACCATACCTCCATTAAAATTAGTTCGGGTTTCTGAATCGATAACAAGTAAACGTTTTGACAAGAAAAAACGCTTCTAGTTGTCTTGCTATGTCCAAGAATATCTGGAACCACTTGTCTCATGGCATTTGATTATAAGCTTTCATCCTGGTTAACAGCATTGAAATGGTCTTCTTTAATCAAAGGAGCCATGCAATTCTGTAAAGAAATAATCATTAATAAATTTGAGTGAAAAATAAAACACATGCACAGGCAGTCCCTGGTTATCGGCAGGGGTACTGTTCCCAAGGGGGTGCTGATAAGCGAAAACTACCATTAACCGAAATTCAGTGATTTATGCCACTTATGACGCGGATAACTGGTTAATGGCACCCCTGTTAGGTGCAATAACTCTGCTATTGGCGCCATAACTGAAACTTGGCATGTTATGTCAACATAAATCGCTAATTTTATGGTGCTACACAAGTGCCATAAAACCGAATCCTCCAATAACCAGCGACTGCCTACTGCAAAACCTCCCTACTAACCCCACTTGCTAAATTACGAGCAACTTTCAACGCCCAACAAATTTATGTCTTAAGGGGGCCGGCTGGCTAATGTCATTTTTTAATTTACTGTGGTAGTGTTTAACACTCGCCCCAGTTCTATACGACACCTTTTATTTACGGTGAGCGTCAGAGACTTCTGACATGTCCAATTTAGCAGTTCTCTGGTATCATAGCAATATTTTACTAGAAATAGTGCTAAAGAGGACACATTTCACGGAGCGACACGGCTGAGCCCAGAAATAGATTTTTCCTACGTCCCCCCCCAAAATCCCTTTTTAAGGACAGGACTTTGACATTCATATCATTTAATAAGGTGACTTGGGACATCTCCAAACCGCATATGATTTTCGCCTCTGACCTTTGGTTTTGTGACACCAAGGCAATCTATCCCAAAACTAACCATTTTTCAAATTCTATCTCCTCCCTTGATATTTAATATTAAGACCTGGGATTAATACCATATACGTATAGACCTGATGTAAACCTCCAATCAAATGAAGATTTTTTTCTAAGTCCTTTTTTTGCTAGATATGAATTTTTCATTATGGTAAAAAAAAAACCTATAAATCAGGAAAAAATTTTATATATATAAAAAAAAGACGAAACAAAAATTGGAAAAAATGGCTCTATTTGATGGTTCTATAATGTTTTTCCAAGTTATATACCAAATTTCAATGCTATAGCTTCAAAACTAGATATGTGAGAAGATAGAATTTGAAGGTCAATAAGTATAGTTTTGAGATACGGGCATTCAAAGTTTTCCTTTGTATTTTTATAAAGACAAATTTAATAAATAATGATTATTATGAATGTATATTTCTTTATTGGGTATTAATAAAACCAAAAAACTTATGTTATTTATCATAAATGATGATCCCTTTGCTCATATATCGTAGCCTGGGCACTCCTTCCTACACAACTCTCTCTATCTCCTTCACTAACTCGGCTTATTACAGCAAATTTTCTTCTTCGGTATATTAGAGAGATGTTTTTCCTTGTATGTTCCTCTTTGGCATGATGAAATCTTGCCAAAAAAAAGATAAACAAATGTAAAAGCAACAGAATGTCAGAGGTGAAACACAAACGAGTACTCTCTTTTTACAAAGACGATGCTAATAAATTATGATGTTATTATGATATAACAAAGTTTCATGTATACTTACCTGGCAGGTATATATATAGCTATATTCTCTGTCGCACTGGCAGAATTTTCAAAACTCGCGGCAACCGCTAGATCACTGGTAGTTCAGGTGATCGCCACCCCGTTCCTGTGGGGCTGGTGCTCCCGGAAATCATCCCATTTTCGTCAGATTTTTCTATGAACCCTGTCTCCTGAGGGGAGGTGGGTGGGAATTTAATTATATATACCTGCCCAGGTAAGTATACATGAAACTTTGTTATCATAATAACATCATTTCATGTATGACACCTTTACCTGGCAGTATATATATAGCTGATTGACACATTTGGAGGTGGGTCAAAGACAGCAACATTGTAAGAGTTTTTTTAAATTTAAAATAAATTCCAAATACTCTTAGATTCCTTACCTGCTAAGGTAGCTGACTTCATAAATCCTGCCTCTTAGCCTGCTAAACCTTAGTAGCTCCCAACTAGGATATGACCTAATAGTTGATGAAGCTAAAAACAAGGGTCTGACAACTGGACGGGACCAATTCGTTGACAGGAAACCCCCCTAGCCCTCTCTTACCACGGGCATTCATGGCTAGGATAAGTTAGACCACCTGAACCACACACAAAGCTAACATAACACACTACACTCATAGACTGAAGAGGAAATAATCCTCTCAGACAACCATAAAAACAACACCACTTAATAAAATACCTAGCATGTTAGTAAGCTATGGGGTGGAAACTCCTTGCCCAATGCTGCTCCTGAGGATACATAAGGGCCCAAAGTTTGACAGTTGTCAAAGGTTGTTTTGACGTTTCTAGGTAATGAGACGCAAACACTGAATTAGTCCTCCAAAACGTCGTTTCAATGATATCTTGAGGGCCATATTCCTTTTAAATGCCAAGGAAGTAGCTACTGCTCTCACTTCGTGCGCCTTAACCTTAAGGATGCCAAAATTTTCTTCTTTAATCAGTTCCCTGAGGAAAAAGGCAATAGCATTTTTGGTCATTGCTCTGCTAGGGTCCTTCACAGAGCACCACAGTGATTCTGAAGTTCCTCTAATATTATTGGTTTTCTCTATATAATAGCGCAAAGCCCTTACTGGACAGAGAACTCTCTCTTGTTCTGTCCTACTAAATCTTAAAGACCCATAATCTCAAAAGACCTTGGCCAGGGATGAGCTGGATTCTCGTTCTTGGCCAAGAAATCCTCATGAAAAGAGCAAACTGCCTTGTCATGCTTCCAGCCAACCTGTTTGCTAATTGCTTGCAGCTCACTAACCCATTTAGCTGTGGCCAAGGCCACCAAAAAGATGGTCTTTTTCGAGATATCTCTAAACGAAGCTTGATCCATCGGTTCGAAACTTATTAGTTCCTTAAGAATTTCGCAGGACTACATCGAGATTCCAGGAAGGTGTTCTGTATCGGTGTTCCTTCCTTGTTCCAAAGGACCTTATGAGGTCTCTCAGATCGAGATTATTTGGTAATATCTAAACCTCTGTGTCTAAATTAATACTGAGGCCAACATACTACGATATCCGTTTAATTGTCTGAGTTGACAACCCTACTTCCTTCTTTAAATATAAAAGGAAGTCGGCAATATGGGTCACAGAGGTACTGGATGAAGAAATCTTCCGACTCTTGCACCACTTACGAAAGATTTCCCACTTCGCCTGGTACACCTTAATAGTCGAGGCTCTTCTTGCTCCGGCCACAGCTCTGGCCGCCTCTCTAGAAAACCCCCTCGCTCTGACAAGTCTTTCGATAGTCTGAAAGCAGTCAGACCCAGAGCGAGGGTGTCTTGTGGTACCTGTTGAAGTGAGGCTGTTTGAGTAGATCTACTCTTGCTGGAAGTGTTCTTGGTACATCTACTGTCCATTCCAGTACCTCTGTGAACCAATCTCGGGCCGGCCAGTAGGGAGCTATGAGAGTCATTCTCGTCCCTTGACTCTCCCTGAATTTCTTCAAAACCTTTCCTAATATCTTGAACGGGGGAAAGGCGTACACGTCTAGCCCCGTCCAATCTAGAAGAAAGGCGTCTACTGCGACTGCTTGACGGTTCTGGGACTGGAGAGCAATAAGTCGTCAATAATCTTTGTCATTGCGGTCGCAAACAAGTCCACCACCTGGATGACCCCATAACTTCCACAGACTCTGGCATACTTCTAGATGTAGAGTCCATTCTGTAGACAGAAGTTGACCTTCCCTGCTCAACAGGTCCGCTCTCACATTCTTCTCCCCTCGAATGAACCTGGTGAGAAGGGTTACGTTTTTTCCTTCCTTCTGCCCATAGAAGGATCTCCTCCGCCAACTTGCAAAGAGAGACTGAATGCGTTCCACCTTGCTTGCGGATGTACGCCAGAGCTGTGGTATTGTCCGCGTTGACCTGCACCGCCTTGTTGCGGATCACCGCGTTGAAACTCTTTCAAAAAGCCAAGAAAATCGCCATCAGTTCCTTCCGTTTATATGCCAAGACGCTTCCTCCTTGCTCCAGCGACCTGACAACTTCTTGAGGGCCGAGAGTCGCTCCCCAGCCTGCGTCCGACGCGTCTGAAAACAATACAAGGTCTGGGTTCTTCTGCTGGAGCGACGCTCCCTCCGCTAACTTCCCCGGAGTTAGCCACCAAAGTAATTCCTCTTTGATCTTGCGAGGAATTCGAAACAGGAAGGAATGCGGTTGCGATTTTCTTGGCCAAGAATTGGTTCAAAAATATTTGCAAGGGTCATGTGAAGCCTTCCTAGAGAAACGAAACTGTTCCAGTGACGAGAGAGTCCCCAGTAAAGCTCATCCACTCTCGTGCGAACATTGTTCTTTCTCTAGAAAGGCTTGTACTTTCCGGATGCATTGAGCTTGCCTGTCGGGAGATGGAAAAGCCCGAAAAGTCGCTGAGGAAATCAGAATCCCCAAATAAACTAGCTCCTGTTTGGGGATCAGATTCGACTTTTCTAAGTTCACCATCAGCCCTAATTCGTTCGTTAATGCCAACGTCATTTCTAAGTCCTCCAAGACATTGTCTTCTTGATTGGGCTCTTATGAGCCAATCGTCTAGGTATAGAGACACTCTTATCCCTAGAAGATGTAGCCACTTCGCCACGCTTGCATCACTCTTGTAAAAACTTGTGGGGCTGTGCACAGTCCGAAGCAGAGGGCTTTGAACTGAAAGACCCTGTTCTGGATCACAAATCTTAAGTACTTCCTGGATCCTGCATGAATTGGGATATGAAAATATGCGTCTTGAAGGTCCAGGGTAACCATCCAGTCCCCTGGACGCACCGCTGCCAGTACTGAATCGGTCGTCTCCATAGTAAATTTTGTCTTCTCCACAAATAAGTTGAGTTGACTTACGTCCAGTACTGGTCTCCATGAGGTTCATCCCCGACGGATTTTCCCCCCGGCCGGTACTAAGAAAAGCCGGTTGTAAAATCCCGGGGATAAGTGATCCAGAACAGGTTCTATTGCTCCTTTCCTGAGGCATAGAAAGTACTTGCTCTTGCAGTGCTTCTTGTTTCCCTGGATCGCTGTAGTGAGCTCCAAGCTTCTCTTGGCGATGTCGAAACGAGGTGGTTTCTTCAGAAAAGGGATCTTGTAACCTTCCTTGGCTACCGTGACGACCCAAGGATCTGCTCCCTTTTTCTTGCCAAATCTCCCAAAACTTCTGGAGTCTGGCCCCAACTGATGTCTGAAGGACTTGTTCTTCATTGTTTATTACTGGGTGTCGAACCCCTCTTGGGAGGAGCTCTTCTTCCTCTGAAGGAAGGACGAGAAAAGGGACTTGCCTCGAAAGGGCTGACTAGCCTGTCTTGACTCCTTAGGGTGTCTTCTTAACCACTTTGGTGGGTAAAAATTTCCTTACCGAAGACGTTAAAAAGATCCTGCGTCGCTTTCTGAGTCAGGGAAAGCGAAATATCCTTGATAAGATCCGAAGGAAATAACTGATCCGAGAGTGGGAAAAAACCAATTCTGATTTTTGAGCGTTAGAAACGCCCTTTGCAGCAAAAGAGCACAGGAGTGACCTCTTCTTCAAAACTCCTGCGGTGAAAAGCGATGCTAACTCATTCGCCCCATCTCTTAGGGCTTTGTCCATGCAGGACATAATACTGCTTGGAAGTTGCGAAGAAGTTGATTCCTTATCTTCCAAGGTTCGTCCCAGAGCCCCCAAGGACCAATCAAGAAAATTAAAAACCTCAAATGTCCGGAAAATACCTTTCAAGAGATGATCTAACTCTGATGACGTCCACCAAACTTTAGCAAAACAAATTCAAACGTCTGCGGGAACTGTCAACAATGTTGGAAAAATCCCCCTGGGAGGAGGCAGGAAACTCCCAGGCCCAGACTCCCCGTCGCATACCAGATTCCGGACTTCGATGCTAATTTGGCTGGCGGGAAGGAGAAAGAAGTCTTGCCGCTTCCCTCTTTTCTTTCAACCACGAATCGATCCTTTGAAGAGCCTTCTTTGCTGTAATTGAAAGCTTCATCTTCAAAAACGATGACTTCTTCTGTGTTTTATTCTTGGAGAACTGAGAAAGGGGTGACATCGGAGCTGAAGGCTGAAATTCCCCTTCAAAAATTGACAGAAGGCCATCAGTTAACTTCTTGTAGTCTGAAGAAGGTGCTTCACCATCTTTCTCTTCTTCAGACGCTAAGTCTTCCATCTCCTCTTCTGCCGAAGAAACATCTTGTAATCCAAGGTCTTGCTGCTGAACATCTTCTCTAACCTCACGGGCGAAGAAGAAGGGTTTAACGTCCTGCCGCCTGCGTCCTGCGTCCCTTCTGAGATACGTCCCACCAAACGTGAATCCGATCCGTAATTGCAGGTCCTGCGTTCCTCGTACCGCCTGAGAGTCCGTCCGACTTAGCCGGTAACTTGCGTCCTACCACGAGAATCCGAAAGTGCGATGAGGAGGAGGCAAACAATCATGCGTCCTTTTGGAGGACTTGACGGGGAGAGAAACGTCCTTACGTCTCGTAGGAGTAGGAGGATGTTCCGTTGCTTCCCACGATTTAACAGATCGGCTAACCTTCCTTGCATCTCTTTAAGAAAGTCCTTAGTCTCTGTTTCCTGACGGAATGCCTGAGCATGCGGGAACGAAGACGAGAAGTATTGCTACGACGAGAAACTCGAACCTGAGGTCTACGAGAAGGAGAAGATACAGGAGAAATTGCCCAGGATGCAGAAGGAGGGCTCCTATCAGGAGAAACCGCCGGCTTAAAAATGAAGTCTTGCGTCCTGCCTTGAACGAAAAGTTCTCCTTTTAACCGGAACCACCGTCCTCATCGTCACTAGATGAGAAAATCTCGGGGCTACTCCACCGCTCTTGAGCGTCAAGTTCATCCTGAGATGACGTAGGTCTATGTGTCCTCTTCAGCGGACGCGATTCTTCCGCATAGCGTCGATACCTGCCTGACGCAGAATTATCGGTAGAAGAAAAACACTTCCCAGTGTCGCCTTTTACATGGCGCACTGCTGCAGCCTGGGACGCAACAGGACTGCCTGAAGGGACGACTGATCGTAAGGGAACCCCTCTCGCCTCCCTTCGACTGTCGACATGCCTTCTCCCTTGGGTCTGGGAGCTTGGCAGAGGCCTAGGTCTAGGAGCACGAGAGAGACGATCAGCCGCCCCCTCCACTACACTGGACACTCTCAAAAAGCACCACTTTTGTCTGTAAGACGCTGAATAATTCTGATCGCCATTGATGCAAGGGCGGAAAACACTTTAACTAATTAGGATCCTCAGAAACAGCAGCAGGCGCAGGAGAAACCTGAGGAGAAGGATCTACAACTTCTACTTGGGAAGGAGGAGGAGAAATAACAGAAGCATTCAAGGCCTTACTAGAAGAGCCTGACCTCTCACTCCGAGACACCGATCTCCTTACTCTATCCTTTTCTAGTCTCTCAACATATTTGTGAAAGTCTTCCATTCCTTCTCATTTAAACTTTCACACTCATTACATCTATTATCCAAGTACACACACCCTCTCTACACTTCTTACATACTGTGTGAGGGTCTACCGAGGCTTTCGGCAGTCTCACCTTGCACCCTTCTTTCACACACACTCTAAATACTAAACCAGAGTCAGACATTATAAGAAATTCCAAAACGCGATTGCCAATCCAACTTTCCAATACGATACCCAATAAATCCATCAAAGTACAGCGAAAGTCAGCTAACGAGTTCGAAATTCTAGCAGGCCCGGGAACCCACAACGATGTTGCCGGTTCGGCTGGCCAGAAAAAAATCTGACGAAAATGGGAATGATTCCGAGCACCAGCGCCACGGAACGGGGTGGCGATCACCTGAACTACCAGTGATCTAGCGGTTGCCGCAAGTTTGAAAATTCTGCCAGTGCGACAGAGAATATAGCTATATATATACCTGCCAGGTAAGTGTCATACATGAACATGATATTATGAATTTTCATACTCCTTTTTGGGTATTAATAAACCAAAACTATGTTATTTATCATAAATGAAGATCCCTTTGCTCAAAGATCGTAGCCTGGGGCACAGTGTGACGTGTGCGTCAGGTAAGACGGGGGCGTTACTTACTAGACAACCCTCCCTCTCTCTCTCTTCACTAACTACGTTAATATCACATATATTATGACATTCTGTAATCATATTAGAGCAAATTTTCTTCGTCTGTATGTTAGCGAGATGTTTTGCTTATCTTTTCCTCATTGGCATGATGAAATTCTTGCCGAAAAAATATAAACATACGTAAAAGCAAGCGAATGTCAGAGGTGAAACTCAAACGTGTACACTACATGATGATTGTGCTTGCACTGAATCCTGGTTGGAAGCTGACTTCGCTTCTGTGACTCATGGAATCTCTACAGATGCCATTGCTCACAATTTCTTTGACAATAATTATCAAAATTTACAATAACAGATGAAATGTTGCATTTTCTTGTACGGATCAATGTTTTTGGCTTATTGAGTTACGTTTACTAATTACCCTGTAACTATGAAAGTAAGAGGAATTTTGACAAAACATTTCGTATATGTATTCTGCATTGCCATACGAAGTTCCATGAATTTTTTCATGACTGCATTTTTGCCCTATACCCCCAAATATAAGGCTTCCGGCCAGCCCCCCTTAAATACGCCATGGCACCCAAATTATTGCTGTCGTGGAACTCCAATCTCTTTTACAAACTTTTCCTGTCAACTGTATCAGTTCTGTAACAGTTCTCACTTCTCCAAAGACTGTATTTCAGCCACATACTTCGGCCTCTGTATCCCTTCTGCCCTCCTTTCTTCAAGTGTTCCTGCCAGATATAAAATCTCCAACATGCACCTAATGTGCACTCTAATGATGTATTTTTATTGAATCTATTTAATGCAGTAGTGTTGTACTTAATAATGTAAATTCATTGGGTAAGTGTTTATACTTAATGTAATGTATTTTAATGCAGTAGGTTTTTTTACTTAAATAATGTAATTCAGTAGTGTTGTACTTAATGTAATGTAGTGTTTCATAAGGTCTAGCAAATTTATAAAATAATTTGTATTATTACTATACAAACCAGAGCATTTTATGAAGGAGTATTCCCAATTTAAGTTAGAATCAGCTGTTGAAACTGGGTAACAAGGTAGGCACTAGTGGTCATGGGGGGAGTGGAGGGGGTGAGCAGGGTAATACAGGCAGTCCCTGTGGTAAATGGGTTTGTCTGGAAAAGTATAATGTTTCCAGTTTTCCATATTTAAAAAGAATTTTATTTTATATATTTTTTGTTTGTTTGTATTTGTTTTTTAATTTTTAAAGTTGTTTATTTACTTTGTTTTGTCAATATGTTGAACTTCTCCCCCCTCCTATGGATGGTTCAATAATTGCTTTTGAAATTGGCCTAATATCCTTTAAAGTGACTTTTCAATTTGAAGCAGTGCCTAGTGGTCAAGTGTGGTAAAGAGAATTGTTGTATCAAGGGATTTTGACAAAGGAAAAAATGATATTGTCATGTTCAATAAAGTTTTATAACATCTTACCTGACAGATATATACTTAGCTATAGACTCCGTCGTCTCCGACAGAATTTCAAATTTCGCAGCACACGCTACCGGTAGGTCAGGTGATCTACCGCCCTGCCCTGGGTGGCAGGACTAGGAACCATTCCCGTTTTCTAATCAGAATTCTTCTCTTCCACCTGTCTCCTGCGGGGAGGCTGGGTGGGCATTAATCGTATATATCTGTCAGGTAAGTATGTATAAAACTTTATTGTAACATGACAATATCATTTTTTATACATTCAACTTCCCTGCCAGATATATACTTAGCTGATTAGCACCCATTGGTGGTGGGTAAGAGACAGCTAACTACTGAAATAGACAGGTAAAGAAACAACATATGTTGTAGGTATTAATAAACCTTGGTTCCTACCTTATTAGGCTGAAGACTTCGCGGCTACTGCCTTGGAGTCTGCTTAGCCTCAAGAGCCTCAGCGAGATATTGATCTATGGCTAAGAGTTCTTGTGGGTCTGCCAATGGGGTCTTATCCACTTACTCGGCAGAGCCTAAAGGCCTTTGTCATTGGGTGCTATTCCACTAACATGACAATACACCTTGTTCAAGGAGCACAACACCGATCCCGATCACTTGATCCTAACATCCATGTTAGTTCTAAGATTGCAAGGAGTTATCCCCAAACTCCTTACAAACAACCAAAAACTCGAAACATAATTACCGTATATACTCGAGTACGTGCGATCTCGCATATCATGCGACCCCAAAATTTTCACCAATAAACAGTGGTTTTGTCATGTATCTCATGTATCATGCGAGTTCCTTTTCCGAGGTCAGTTCATAAGGTTGGTGGTTTAGCGTGCTAATGGCCGAGTCGTTCAGATGTGTGCTGCTGCTAGTGAAGTTACGGTAATTTTTCTTACAAATCTCGAGTAATTGAATAGAAGATCTCAAGATTAAAAAACGAATCCCAAGAATAATAAAATAATTGTAAAAATAACACGCCTTGGAGTCCCTAAATCATTCTCTCTCTCTACTCTCTCTCTCGCTCTCTCTCAGAAATAAATACTGTAATTTGAGTCTTTCATCAACGGGTATCAGTAAATGTGTAGACATTGTGTGCGTGTTTACAAAAATGTGCAGTACACACACATTCCGATGTTTCGGTTTTTGGAATTTTTCAATTTCGGAAATGTGAGGTCAGATGCATAATCAAACAAACATCACTACTGCAGCAAAAACATTTTTTTTCCTTTGTTTTTCATTATTGTTATTTATTAATTACAGTTTATTTAAATAAATATTATACAATACTATTACATGAATGTGAGATAATTAAGATCACCTATAATAAAATAATGGGACAATGAATATCATATGTTCACTAATAGGTATTATTTTCAAAACAAACATTCCGTAAAACGCAAAAAATATATGTACATAATCAAAATCTAATAATGTTTAGCAGTTCAACTTGTGAATTTCAACAATAAGTATGACTATATAATATATATCACCATATCGATCTTGCAGTTGAAGAGTCGTAAAATTTTGAGGATGGTCCGGGAAAAGGATTTGTACTTTGTGATTACGTATCGCTACAACACCATGTGGTATTTTTCATACACTATATTGATGACGCATCGCTAACGACACACTGGTATTTTTCATACCACTATACATTAAAGTTAAAATGATCA
>NC_061101.1:31477833-31531698 GCF_015104395.2 Macrobrachium nipponense
GCTATGTATATATCTGACAGGTAAGTTGATTGTATGAAAATGATATTGTTATGTTACAATAAAGTTTCATACATACTTACCTGGCAGATATATACAATTAAAGGCCCACCCAGCCTCCCCGCAGGAGACAGGTGGAAGAGAGAAAATATGATAGAAAACGGGGATGGTTCCTAGTCCTGCCACCCAGGGCAGGCCGGTAGATCACCTGACCTACCTGTAGCGTGTGGCGCGAAATTTGAATTTCTGTCGGGGTGGACGACGGAGTCTTAGCTATGTATTATCTGCCAGGTAAGTATGTATGAAATTTATTGGAACATAACAATATCATATTATATTTATATTTATATTTATATTTATATTTATATTTATATTTATATTTATATTTATACAGATGCAAGATCTACTGATCTGCTACATCTGCTCTCATTTAAAAATTTCAGACCCAATTCACTATGCAGATATCAGTTTAGCAACTGTTTCTTTCAAGTCAGAAGTGACTTGCTACTGATGAGGATTCCAGAGGATACCTAGCTGTTTTTCTTTCAGGGAGCAGTGAAGTAGAGCTATTTTAGATTTTATCAGCTGTCAGGTTTTACATTAAGTTCTTAATTAAATTTGATATGAAAAGAAATTAAATTTTTCCTTTAAGGTTTCAGAAGCCACTGGAAACTTCCTGAAGTTAAAATTTTGTAGACATTTCCAAATAAATTGTAGTTGAGGAGATGAGAGGAATTCTAATATGCTACTGAGTGCAAGGGCTTTTCTTGGAATTTTACTGATTACTAAATTTAATTATGGCCTAGAGTTTTAATGAGAAAGTTGTTTCCCAGTGGAACATAAAATTTTATGGCAATTATATTATATACTATTTTGGCTGCTTTAGCAAAAATAGTGCTATTCAGCTGTAACAGTTTTACACCATTTTGAGATGCCAAATATTCTACAAGCTCATAATAATTTTGATTCAATCAGTCTCTGAGCATTTAAATTCAGCTGTGGCTACACATCTGAAAATTATGAATCTGATGATGTGGCAAGGGATATGCTAAATCTAAAAGTAGCAGCCTAACTTGTTTTTTTCATTATTTGATTAATGATTTTTTTTTACATTAGCCACTCCTTCATGTGCAATATAGTAACAAAAACTGTTTTATACAGTTAGGAGGAATTCATGATTGTTTTCTGATTTGGGTTGCCAGTCAGGTGTGTGTATCTTATCAATTGTTTTTATTTGTACAAGTAGGAATATATCTAAAATTACTCTTAATTGCCTTCATGTATTCTAACCTTGTGAACATGTTGTCAACCCCCACTATTCACGGACTTACGATTCCCGGACTTGCCTATTCGCTGATTTTTCTATGGACTGTATAGATAGTCCCCAGTTATTGGCAATCCAGTTTTATAGGACTTGTCTAGCGGCGACATTTACCCAACAAAGGCGACATTAACCGGGGACTGCCTGTATCCCCATTATTCACAAAAAATTTGCCTATTCACAGTATTTTTCACTGAGAAATATTCACAAGTCACTGTACTTTCATATAATTTTGTGACTAAATGCACTTTTTGTGATAAAACTATTAAAATACTAAAGGTTTAAATATTTTTATTTTATTCTTTTGTTTTAACTATCAAAATAGGCAGTTTGAAGCATTTTAAGGGAGGTTCTAAGCAGTATTCACGGATTTTAGCTATTCCCTGGGTGGTGTGTTATCCATCCCCCACAAATAAAGGCCATTCTACTGTATATCTAACACTGAATTTTGTCTTCCCATTCTTTGAGTTTGGGTTCTAAGATCATGGAAGTATGAAGTTCTGTAGTAAGTGAAATGGTAGCCTCCCCTTTTGGGTTAGCTCACCCTCCGTGCCATTGAGTTATTTAGTTATTTGTAAAATGCACAGGTTTGTGCAATTAGTCAGGAAAATTACTTTAAGAATAAATTTCTATGGCACATTTTATAATTATAATTCATAAAAATGGTAACTAACAAAAGATTCATGATGTTAAGTTTTAAATTATGTTGACGGGGGTAGAGCTGTCAGTGCACCTTATGCATTGCACTGTAGACATTACTTAAGGTTTTTTCCAGGGTGCCTTCAGCCCCTAGCAGCAACCCCTTTCATTCCTTTTACTGTACCTCCTTTAATATTTGCTTTCTTCCATCTTACTTTCCACCCACTCCTAACTATTGATTTGTAGTGCAACTGCGAGGTTTTCCTTCTGTTACACCTTTCAAATCTTTTACCGTCAATTTCCATTTCAGCGCTGAATGACCTCATAGGGCCCTTTGACCTAAATTCTATATTCGATTCAAAAATTGTTTGCTTAGGTTTAATTTTAAAACTTTCCTTTACTGAAGGCAAAATTTACAGGTGTGTAGTGAAGCAAAGGAGCTCTAACTAAACACTTCCAAAATTTGGCACATCACCATTCTTCTGTAGAAGTAAAAAGAAAAAGATCAGTGACAGCTGGTAGTTTAGTACAAGTCCATAATGTTCCCAAGGGTCTCAGTGTCACAATCAGTGTTTGTCTGGTAACTTGTTTATACTGATCAGAGATTCCAAAACTAAATTATTTTCAAAGGCATCCTCATTTCATCATAATTACATTCTTTAAGGTATTTGCAGTGCATATAATTCTTATAGTAGTTTAATAGCACAACTTTGATCTTTAATGTTGTGTTATGTTCTTTTGTTTTGCCAATTATTTGTAGTGATGTAAGTTTTCTGTTCCATCATGATCCTTGAGAGAATTTTGTTAAGCATAAATGCTGACATTTCAGTCTCCTCCAGATATAAACTATTAGGGCAGAATCCTGTTTGTATACATACTTTTTATGTACATTTATAACTCTGTTCACAAACTTGATTCATTTGAGGATGCAGTTAGTGACTCAAATACAAAATAGGCAGTTCTAAGCATCTTTAGATTTTAGCTATTCGCGGGGCGGGCCTGTGGTACGCATCTCTTGCAAAAACGGGGGAGTCCAATGTAAAGTGTTTGTATTTAACATAGGATTTCTTCCCTCTTTGGATTGCAGCTCAACCCTGTTATGATAGATGAAAGGATGTTTAGTAACTACACATGGGACAGTTTGGCAGTGTCACTAGCTGAGAATTGTCTTGCATATATAAGTCAGCTGGCTTTGTGAACATATGTTTGTTTTGACAACTTTTTAATGTAAACATTTAGGTTACATAGACTGTTTTTTTATAGCATTTTATGGGGCTTGCAAATATTTCTGGATTTACTTGATGATAAATTAGTAAAAATATTTTTGTGTATGATATTTTTACTCCTGTACACAGACGATTGTCTTTGCCCCATGTACAGTAAAAATGTGCAACTCCGGTTTAGGGAAATCATGGCTTACAGATTCTGACCAATGAATCTGCTACTATTGTGTGAACTGACCTTTTTTGATTCCTTACAAAGGGTAAGGATTATGGATAACAATACAGTTGGTGCCTTCAATAGTTTCAAGAAGTCATTACATTGCTTATGTCATGTTATATATATTGTATTAGTGTATACTTACTTTCTGTATGAGGCATGAATAAACTGTGCACTGAATGAGTACTTGTACAAACTTATTTTTTTATTAATTGATTTTGTGAATACTATACTTCTGTTGGGAAAGGGAAAAATCTTTGCTAACCTCATTTTCATGTTTTGTACTTGTTATTGGCAAGAAATGAGTACAATACATATAGTGAATGAGAACATGTTACTGAGATTAATAATTCAATGTGTAAATGTCTGTAATTTACGCATTGCATAAAGCCATTTTTATTATCTTTCCTATTTAAAATTCATGAGTAAGTTTCTTGTACAGTTTGTACTTGAGCATATTGTCTGTTAATGTTTAGGTTAGTTAGATAGAGTTTTTATCAAAACTTTCATAGGAGAAGCATTGAAAAGTATGTGAAGTATAGGATATTTTTGTTTTCAAAGTTTTTAGTAAGAAAATTTTGAGTTAATTACCATCTTGATACGGAAATGAACTAAAACATCATTATTTTTAAAACATTTAGATTAAATTTTTCAGATTTTGAGCACTTACATGTATAACATTTTTATGACAGCCCCCTCCATGCAAACACATCACTTTTAGCCCAGACTAAAATTTGTTTTTAATTTTTAACATTTTATGTTGGTATAGCTTGCTGGGAGGGACTTTCAGTCATAAATAATACACAACTCGTAGAGGAGTTCATATGTAGTTGTTAACATGAAAAAAGATGCCAAGCTACATGATTATTATTAACTATATTAATAATTTTAAACTATTTATTGATAAAAACATTACAGTTGTTAACTCCTGGTACTCTATATTTTGTCTTGGTATCTTTTTTTTGCACCTATTGATTATGTGCTTGATATATTAATTATATTACTGCTTGTAAGGATTAAAAAATTAACCATGTTGCCTTGTTCTATGCAGTGAGTTTACATTCTTGTAAAGATAAGAGTATTGTACAAGATTCATGGTGTGGTATTTAAAAATGCAAGGAATTTTTTTTTTATTCAACTTGTTTACAATAACCCTGTCATTTGAGATATAGCATGTTAATTACCTGGCTGTTATACAATTTTTGTTTTAGATGGTGTTGGTAAATGCAGTAGTGTGGTGATTTAGTTTTACATATTATTATTATTAATATTATTATTATTAAGTAATTTACCCAGATCATTGAGTCAAAGGAAGATAATAAAATTAATTGAATCTCATTTACAAAAATTTAAAAGTTTTGGCAGCCTCCATTACTGAAGATAATCAGGGAAAGTATTTAGCTACTAGGTTAAGGAAGCAGTGAAACCTGCTTGTATTTTGAGGCATATGATATACGGATAGTTCCATCCAATGAGCTTCAGTCATCATGCTTGCTAATTGTTTTTTAATTTTTTAGATGTGAGGATGATAATTCATGATCATGAACGGTAGCGATACAGAATGTAGTATAGAATTTTTTGAAGGATTGTTTTTGTTTTTATAGTAAAGCTTATTTCCAGCTTAAATAGAATTTATTACAGGGTGATGATTTATTTCATCACAATCCCATTAATCATATATAAGCCTATATTTAAATCTTGAATGTTCCCAGATTAACCAGTCTTTTGTCTGTCGTACAGAAGAAGGTATTCTTACTACACATGCTCCTTATATAAATCTCACTCTTAATGAATATTCAGTATTGAAAATGGCACTCCATTTTCCACTTTTTCCCACTGTCAGACAAGGTGGCTGCCCATCATACTCACTCCTCACTTAAAACCTGCCACATACCAGCCATACCTGCTTTACAGCTTCCTAACCTGATGTTCTCAACTTGCCTGATTTCATGTCCGCTGACTAGGCCTACATTTTTTACTGCTCTGCATGCCATCCCTCTTGCCAAGGTTATTGCTTATGAGGACTCACACATGACCTAGCTGAAGGAAACTTGGTTCTCCTTTGTGATTCCATGTGCAGAAACATTTGAGGCAAATTATTATGCGGCTGTTTTTATTATGCCTCCTACAACAACAACTTCTTTTCCAGCAAATAGAGATGATGTCTATAACTGTCAACTGAATTTTGACCACATTGTGCCTGTAGGTGTGCTGCTGCTGCTTTTTGAAAACCCTAGTTGATGACAGTTACCCACTCCTGACTTCTTGTCATTGTCAATGTACAGGCAAATATCCATCTTAGCTTATCCATTGAATCTTGAAGGATTGCGCTTCACCCAGGTTCTTCCTATCAAAGGTCAAAGAGTAAGAGGAGTGCTAGGCATGATGCTAGCAGACATTGTGACTGCAACCATCATAGCTCAAAGACTGCTTCTTCCAGCCACGGCCTCAATAAATGTGACTACTTTTGTAATTGAGAGAGCAGTTGGAATTGTGAGGACAGACACTGTAAAGAGTTTTGGGCTGACAGTAATAGTTAACATAGAAACTTAGAGAATTTGTACAAAAGAATCAGCTTGTTTTCGTGAAGGGTGTCCTACCAGTGACAAGCCATCAACCATCCTGCTTCTTAAGGGATGTTCTGTATGAGCAACCCCTCCAGTATTTTCTTCTACCAGTGACTTAATATCATCCAAGAGGAATAGATGAAGACAGTCATTGTTATCAGAAATTGGGTTGGCCCCTGCAGCACAGGACAATCCCCCTACACCAAGAATTGCTGTATTCATAAATGGTGACCACACCAAAGGCACTCTTGATCTAGATATTGATCATTCATGTCAAAACTTCCTTTTTTAAAGATGCTCAGTTTGGTTTGCAAGATTTTTGAGCTGGAAAAACCTCAAAATCCCAAAAAAAGGCACTGCTGCCAGATTTATGGTTGACTCCAGCAAAACTGGCCCTGTCAACCATTAGTTTGACCTGCTTAAGGTCACTGCTTTTTTTGACATTATCACAGACATGATGCTTTAGATGGAGAGATAGGAAGTAGCAAAGGGTATGATGAACCCATGGCTGCCCTCTACTTATTTTCACTGCAAGACCAGGAGTTACACTGCTTTTATGTTATTCAAAGCTATTCCTCACACGTTCATCCGAGGAAGCATATCCTAATTCCTTTTTGTCGTCTTCATGCTGACTGAGATAGGGATGACAGAGTAGTCTTGCCAGGAGTTCCTTGCTTTATTAAACTAGCAGGAATGGGTATTGGGAGCCATAGTTTGCTTATTAAGGAGTGGGTCAAGTTGCCAAGTGAGGTTGCCAAGATTAGGAGGATGGTGCTTTTATTCAGCCGTGCATCTATCCTGCACATTTGAATGGTCCTGTATGTATGTGCTGGTAAGCTTGTTTATGAAGAACAGGGATGTGGTGATTAAGGAATTTTTCTACCTGATCTGATCTCCCATTGAATGTTGTTGGGGAGTTGATTTCCAGAGTGAACAGGGTGGCACTCTTAAACATCAGCATTATGTCATCTTCAGCAAACACCCAACAGCCAGGACAATCTCCCCTTCCAAGTTCAAAGCAACATTGAGGCCTTTACCTTTAGAAATATTGGAGATTCAGAGAGGAGATCAGATCAGAGCCGTGGGCAGTTGATTTAGACATAGTCTGTTATTATCTGCCTTTTCTGGAGACTGCTCCCATTCCTGTTACAATCAGTAAACTTGAGAGAGGACAGCTGCAGCTTGGAGAGGTTCCAGGATTTGGATGCCATGGTGAGATTGAAGATCCAGAAAAGGTGACCAAGGAAATATGTAATGGGTCATTTGGTTACTACAATCTTGTGGGAGATTCTGAAGGGGGTGGGACTTTCAAGACCAATCACAGCCCCAGCCTGATGAACAAGTTTTTTGAGAAACCCTGTAAAGGATGGAAATGGGGGAGTTGGTGTTACAGTCAGTTTAAGAGAGGGTGAGCAGTCCGTTTTTACAGGGCTTATCTAGCAACGGCAATAACTGGATTTTCTGTGCCTGATCTGTTTTTTGGCACTGGACCAGTCTTCACTTAACGGCGCCACTGATCCCGATTATTGGCGTCGATAACTGGGGATCGGCACTGTTATTGCCGATTTTCAGTTATTTTTTCGGTTGTCACGCTGTAGGGGACAGAAACCCACTGATAACGGAGAACTGCTAAATTATAATATAGTCTGAAGTTTTACAAATTGCACAGTCTCACTGCTTGTGTTGCTGTTTAAAATTTTGCAATTTTTCATGATCTATTCATGGACTATATTTCTTGGTGTCCTAATGCTTTGACTTTGAAGATGCTCTAGCAGTTTTGACTACATTGAAGTAACATAACTTAAACTGGTACAACATATTGATTATTGTAGCTTATTGAGGTTGTTTATTTTAAAAATTCATTGTTTTATATTTTTCAGTTTCATTAATTTTAACGTTCAGTAACTGTCTGAAGTTGAAATAACAGTGCGTTTACAAACTGTTAACAGATCAGGAAGTAACAGTACAGTTGTGTTGCATCAGAAATATTCATGGCCAACAGTGTCTCAGAGCTTTCAATTTTATTGGGCTACAGCTGGAGTAGCATTGAGGTTTTGATAGTAGTATTGGATTTAGACTTGTACAGCATGTTTTTTTTTAAATCTCAGGGCAGAGGTTTTTCAGAGACACAGCCATAGCTATTGCAAAGCCTTGTAGATCTCTCCAACATGCAATTTCTGTTTGTCCGAGGGAAACCAGTTCTTTAGTGGTGTAGTTGAAGGGACACTGATTGGATCTACTCTGCTGTGCCTTTAACTTGAGGCTTTCTACTGCTAATTTTTTGACACAGACAGTTGTTTATGTCTGCCATCAAGGGGTTTACATATGCCCTGTAAAAAGGTTTAAAACTTTTTAGGCTGAATTTGGGTACTTCTCTCAAGTAGAAGAGGTTTAACCAGTGCTTTGAGAAGGTTCTTCCACATGGATCAGCCAAACCTAACTGGGATCTGTCCTGTGTTTTACATAACCATCTTGTGAGCCCGTGCAGGAATATTTTTTGAGTTGGACTGCACATTCTAAAGATGCTTTTTCTGATAAAATTTGCATCTTTGAGAGAATTCAGCGATAATCACACTGGGTAGGTCACACATGCTAGAGGTTGGTTATCAGTCAGTTTTTTTTGCTTTTGCATGACTATAGTGACGACCCAAAAACTGATAACCTAAATCATTCTATACCACCCTTCACCACTCCTTCCTTGTCTTTTGAGGATTATTAGACTTCATTTATGGAGGACCAAAGACTTCAGGGGTGATATCTCCAGTGTCTCTCTCCATGTATCAGATAGAAGTGCGAGACTATGAAGTTAGAGAACTGTACTTCAGTTGCTTTTAGGCATGATTTACAATAAGCCTGTATGTTATGTGTAGGTACCTAGTGATGCCAGTTAACCTTACTACTTTTTATTTGATGTTTCTCATAACTAGTAGTTGCTAGCTACAGGTTGTGTTTTAGTTGTGTGGAAAGTAGATGGGGGACTCATTTTACACATCATTGTAACTGCTCATTATCTCTAATTTGTGGTTCTATAAAGAAATGTACACATTCAGGTTATTGTCTAATTTTATTCTAAAAGAGGCTTGCCTGATAAAACCTGGTTCCTTAAAGTTTGCAAGTACTCAACAAGATCCGGTCATGGACAAACATTTGGGATATTCAGCATCTCGACCTTCCACCTAGTATCATTTAGGCATGCATTTAATTAATGAGGTTGTGGTAAACTGCAGTTTTTATATTATGAGAAAAGATTTTCGTAGAAATCCAATAATTAGATAATGAGTGGCCTATTCTCAGGCCTCTCAATCTTATTGCTTTGTGTACAACTTACATATGAAAGTAAGTTAGGTAGTTTGTTAAGACATAGTAGAGGGTGGTTGTATAGCAAAATTACCATCTGTTTGACAGGCAAAAGACTGAAATACTTGGAAACATTTTAAGACATGAATATAGGCATGTATATAATTAATGGGTTTGTATGGAAATTTTTTTTATAAGCAATCTGTATAATATAGGGCATAACAGTCTGCAGTGTAATGTATACAGACTACTTTACCCTGAAAGGGAACTTTGTATTCTATTTTTTTTTAATGAATGTTCAGATATATTTTTAGAATCTTCATGAATGTTTTTGTTGATTTATCTATTAATTCCCAGATTAATCTTCTGTTTATTTTCACAGATGGGTGGTGGAGGAGGGAGCATGGGCCCGGGTCCTGGTATGGGGGGCATAGGTGGCATGACTCAGGGGACTTATCAGGGTGGCCCAGGTGGTGGAATGTTCCCAGGAAGTATGGGACAGCAACCCCCTGGAGGCCTACAAGGGCCCCTTGCTTATCTTGAAAAAACAACTACTAATATTGGCGTACCAGAACCCAGACGCTAACTAACATTCAGCTTTGCACTTCTTTCTTTGGTTTTGTATTTATAACCATATTCATATAGTATTTGTACCTTTTAACTGCTTACTTATAAAATGCTTTTAATCTAATACAGACTGATATATTTGTAACGACTGACTAGTATTATACCAAATACATATCGGATAAGAAGCTGAGGTTTTATTACACTGAGAAACGTTTATAACTTGCATTCATTGTCCAGTAGTATTGTAATTATTTAATTATTTTTACAGCACTGGATGCAGCAGAACATATGCTGAGCACATGCATTTATTCTGACCCTTTGAAGAAACAAAGTAAAAAGACAAACTTGCTACTAGTTTACATACTGAGTTACCAAGGACTTTTTATTATGCTTCTTAATATCCAACTACAAGAGCACACATGAAGACTGACTTGAACTGAGAACTATAGTTGAGAGCTGAAGCTGAAATGTTATACTGTACTGTAGTTGTCATAATTTGACCTTGGATGAAAGTGTTGTCTTGTTAGTAACTATTGCAAACTAATCTTTATGGCACCCGTAAAAGTAAGTGGAACTATGATTACTTAATCTAATTATTTCAGGTGAACTTACCAAACATTCAATTAGCCATAACTTTACACGCCTAGAAAAGAAAGAATTTCAGTTATACCAGGTTGGGTTGGTTGGAGGTCCATTTTCTACCTTCTCACTTGCAGGTAACTCGAGTGAGTATCCAGTTTTTCTTTACCTGCTACCATTGTGAGATGTTCTCTTCTCAGAGTGGTTTGAGGAATATCATACATTCTGAGGATTTATGGTCTCTTGGTGAGTTTCATCATGTGAGTTCATTAAGATTTGTAGAGTAAAAGTTTGCTATGTTGGCCACTCTGTGAGGATTTTACAGGCAGACTTGCAATGTAGAAAATAGGTCTAAGGAGTGTGAAAGTTTGGATTTGGAGAAAAAGAATATTTTTATTAAACATAAGGGCAAATTGAGCCAAGATTAAAGAAAGTAGGAATAATAATCTTAGCCTAGTTGAAGTCATGTAATTTATGCTCCTATACTGGTCAGCTTACTGCCATCATCATATCCTTCCTGATCCTATTCCTTTTGTACCTACCAGTTAAGCTAGTCCTGGTTCCCTTGGGATTCAAGTGAGTACCTTTTTTTAGATACGGTATGTAAATATCCATAGGAAAACTATGTTGGGAATGGCAAATAACAGTCATCTCACAAATACGTCTGACCAAAGGTTTGTTTCATGTATGAACAAATGACAAATTTTTAATCAATTTGTATGTTTCATAACTTACAAACCTGAGGTCTTTACATAAATGACCCTCCTCAAGCCATCCCTCATGTGGTTACCTGGGCTTGAAGATAACTGAGCATCTGCAAAGGGGAAAAAGAGGTGAGGCTCTACTTCCACTATCTCCCCATTGGCTAATGGACTAGAACCACAAACCTTTTCTATTTTTAAACTGGTCCAGTTGTGCTTTTAAGAAATTATCACATACATAAGGACCTAAGGTTTGTAAGTTACAAAAAATACAAATTGATTAACCCTTAAGAGCTGAGCTAAAAAATCAATATGCAGCACCCCAGGCTAGGGAAACTATAGGTCAGCCAATTTAAGAAAAAACACTTCAGGTGTAAGAAAAAAAAAATCCTAAACATTTTTCCTGCCTTCTACAAGAAGTTGAAAATGACTACGTATTTACAACTCCTTGTGGGGCCTCTTTTAGAAGACAATCGTAAATTGTTTCCACACGATATCCTCAGTCCTTTATTATAGGAATTACTTGGGTTGTAACTGGAATAGGCCAGTTAAATTCTTGAACAAGGTGGCTAGGCAGTAACTACCACCTGGTAGGTGGGGGAGACCCGCCTGCCCGGAGGCAAACACACTAATTAACTTGCGGCCATCTTCAAGTGAAGACATGTTTGTGAGCTCTTGCTGGCTGGTCGTTAATCACAAGTCTCCTGGTGGGATCTTTCTTTCTTTTATTGTTTTAATATAATGTTTGATGATATTAATTAATTGGCATTAATAATTGATGTACAAACCCACTTTTGTGATAAGCCTTGCTAGCCGCTTTTCCCCTTTTGTGGGTTAACCCTTAATGGACGGATTGATCCTCGGGAGTAGTAATAACAGGTTTGGGGTGGTTGACGGATTGATCCTGTAGATAAACAATATTAACGGCATCGATTTGGAAAGAATTGGGCAGGAAAGAGGTGCCAATACTTCTATAGCCTATAAATTCACTAATGGCAACATTTAAGGCGCTGTCACACTAGCGAAATTTCCGCTGACTTTTGAATTTGACGTCGACTTTTCATGTTTTGACGACGACTTTCTGGTGTCGTCGTCACGAATTTTGAAAACGGTACCGACTGAATTCAACCCATTGCTACCGTCGGCAATCTTGTTTATATCTCGGAGAGCGTGCATTTCAAGTCATCAGATGCAAGATGGAGTTCTTGGTACAGTGGACAAGATTGCCAGAACAGTTGTTGGTCGAAGATATGGGGGAGAGACGATGCTTACAGGACCATAAGCACGATAGTTTTATGGAAAAGGGTCTTAAATGAAAAAATTACCTAGAGATCATGCAACTCAGGGAAAACTTTCCTGAACTTGCTGATCTTTATACAGATAAGCATGCTATATCGTGAATATCAGATTGTTATATAGCCTAGGTCCGCTCTCGTTTTTTTTTTTTTTTTGCATTAAAAAATTATATAAACAAAATTTTTAAAATTTTTTGCAGTGTTTCTCTAGCTTAATTTATAATACAGTCTGAATGTGGTTGTGTAAACAAGGTTATGAATAGCCTAGGCTAGCCCTAGCTTATTTTTTAAAATAAAACTTTTCACGTCTTTTTAACCAGGACCGAACCCAAAGACTTATTTTTAAAATTCTATGCAGCATCATTAAACACATGCAAGCACAACCCACTAGTTGCATTGTGTTATAAAACAGTTGTTTTATCATTCTGGGAAGTCACAGCTCAGATGGTTTGTTTACGTTTTGATGACGACAACCACGGTATGAAGAATGACGTGTGTGACAACCAGAGTATGGAATAACATCGACTTCTTTGGAAAGTCGACGAAAAACTCAGAAAAGTCAATGGAAATTTCACTAGTGTGACAGCGCCTTTACACTGGCTAAAATCAAGACTCGGTGGCCCAGGACTTCAGTTCTTCTGACTTCAAGGGGGAATGTATTACGTCTCTCTCTCACATGACATCTTTTTGTAAATTTGCTTGCAAATATACCAAGGGGTTGCTGTTGTTTTTTGTTCTTGTCTTTTACAATAGTATGTCAGTTGTAAATGTAATTTTACAAAGAAAAGTGCAAAGAAATCAGCTGTCGTCAAAAACATTCATTAAAAAGATAGGGTATTTTAAAGTATTTTTACAGCACAATTTTCGGTTAACAGCGCCGCAAGCGCCTTTATGTCTAATGAGTACGTACGTTTGTAGAAATACCGTTCAGACCATAAAGGTTATGCAAATGATATTAAAAATTTTTATTGAGAGTTATTAGGTATTAGGGTAAACTATATGCCCATGATGTTGTTCTATGACGCCGCCGCCTGCCTCTTCCGAAAATATAGAGTTAAAAAAGTGCAAATTTAGCGATTGATGTGTCAATAAAATGTGTATGAAAATGTATTATGTATTTTTATTTCTGTACATAAATATGATAAAAAAGGCAGCTTTTGAAACTGCCCTCCACGTTATCAAAGAGGATGTTTTTTCATGTTTGTTCTAGTCCACCGCTGCCTGCCGCTCTTCCAAAAATATCGAGTTAAAAAAAGTGCAAATTTAGCAATCAATATGTCTATTTTATAAATGTTCATGCTTGTATGTTTAAAATGTGTATGGAAATATATTATGTATAGGGTGTTTTTATTTTTGTACTTAAATATGATACAAATTAAGGCAGCTTTTTTAGGATGTTTTTTCATGTTCGTTTTTGTCTGCCGCTGTTCCGAAAAATGCATTTACTAAGACTTCACGTGGTTATATTTTATTAATTTGGGAGCTAATTATAACTCATTTTGTTAATGAAACTTCAGCTTTTTTTATAAGGTTTCATCCTTTTATGTTTAAAATGTATATGAAAATTGTATTACAGGGTATTTTTTTATTTTTGTACATTTGATACAGTTGCAGTATGCATGTCCATTTGAAGTCTTTGTAACAGCCTTTCACATGATGAAGGGAATACGTAGTTTGTTCAGTCGCGCCCGAAATATAAAATTTTAATTTAAATAATTGAATCATGTTTTATATAACAAATTATAATTACACTTGTTGCATAAATTGATTTTAAAAGCAAAACAGGTGTTGTTGTTATCCAATTCTTTTGTACTTATAAAAATTTGTCTCTTGTTCGGTTGTTCATGACTTTACACGTTTACGTAACGAGTAATGTTAAAACCATACTTTCATCATTCTCCTTTGCTGTTTTTGAACTTATTTTACTAGAAGATGGGATCAAGTTAGGCTGTTGTAATTTGGTCTCTCGTAAAATCGGATTATTGTAAGACGAATTATTGCAACTTGAACACAATAACTACCTGTACACTGTGTAAAACCTTATTATAGGTAGGCTTTTTTCACTTAGCAATATTTATAATGCTATAATGTACTGTACAGTACTATACTGCATAAATATAATTTTACTAATTATGCCATTGCGGGATTATGGCGCCGTTTGACTGGTCTGGGCCGCTGTTAACTGGTCTAGTACTCCGAAAGATGTGCGTCGGCCGTAGACATTAAAATCGCTTAGCGTTGGCGGCCAGGAACAGAGCCCCTGCCGCTAACCGAGGGCCACCTGTACATATTAGGAAAAACATGTAAAAGTAAAAAAAAGTTACTGAAACTTTGTTCTTGGCAAAATTGCGTAAATATTTTTCAACAAATATGCTAAGAATTTGTTATTGATTTTATTTATCTGTGTTGATATTGTGTGAGCAGTAATTATAATTTTACAAAATAAAATAAAATTATTTATTAGAATAAACTTATAAGTAGGTAAAATTTACAATTGTCTTGTAAAAGAGGCCCCATATTAAACTTCTCATGGAAGGTAGGGAAAATTTTTTAGAATATTTTTTTTTACCATGTACATTTGCATATCTTCTTCTTTCAATTGATGTGCTTTTTTCATAAATAGGCCGACCTCAAAGTTTACCCAGCCTGAGGAGCTGCATATGAATATACAGTAATACCCCATTCTTACGCGGCTCGAGTTGCGTGAATTCACAATAGCGCAAACTTTTCATTGGAACCTATAATTATCATACGTGAGTATTTCACAGACACACGAATACAAACACAACATTTTTGAATCCTGGAGAAACCCTGCAAAGGTGTTTCTTAAGTTTTTTTTTTTAATTTATAAGTTTTCAAGCTTTTATGTGTAAATTAAATAACATTAAATAATAAAAATCATAATTTTTCTCATTTACTAAGATGAGAGAATTTTTATGGTACATGTAGTATTTATACTATGTTTATTATTATTTTCAAATAATTATAATATAACTAATTACAAAATTAGTAATAGTATTTTAAAGAAATAGGGGAAAGAAGGGAGAACTATGTTGTACATGTACCCACTCCTATATTTTTACCAACCATTTATTTCTCTTTTTATGGATAATGTGTTAAGCTAACTTTTAAATGAAACTGCAGTAACTTTAATTTCATTTAAAACTTAGTTTAATATTTAGAGAGCATGATTATGGTCATATTTAGTGTTCAGATTCTAGATGTAAGCATTTATTAGCATTTTTAAAGACCATGCTAAACTTATGAGAAACTTCCATTTGTGCGAGGGGGTCTGGAACCTAACCTCATGTAAGTTCCGGGCATTAATTATTTACCCGTCTAGTAAGGGTTAAGTGTCGGTGGCAAGGTGTGTCTACACTCTTATCACTTATTGTCGCCCTTTAATGCAAGGCGTAACTGTATATTTATTTATTTGACATTCACACTTATGCCTTGGAGAATTAGCGGGAAGAAACAAAGGAGGTTTGCCCTTTGTTTTTTCTCTCCTGGTATTCCCCTATATCTTTCACCCTTTTCACTAGTTTTCTGGACGAAGATGGCGAGAGTGTGTGGTAATGATGTTTGAGGAATCTCCTCTCATTTTGGAGGCCTCACGCCTCCTCACCTTTCTTCGAAGGCTTCATGGCCTAAGAAGACAAAGGCAGCTTCTTCTCTCCTGAAGAAGTCTCACCTCGAAACTTCTGAG
This sequence comes from Macrobrachium nipponense, assembly GCF_015104395.2. Taxonomy (NCBI): domain Eukaryota; kingdom Metazoa; phylum Arthropoda; class Malacostraca; order Decapoda; family Palaemonidae; genus Macrobrachium; species Macrobrachium nipponense. Next base: position 31,493,943 of record NC_061101.1, read on the forward strand.
GGTCTGCCTCTTCACTTTGGGAAGAAGCAGTTGGCTCTTTCGCTGGCTCTCCCACTTCTACGGAAGTGGGAACCGAGACGCTGTCCCCAGAGACCAGGGTTTCGGGAGCCTCTGGAGTTTGAAATAGGGTTCATTCACCAACCTCTGCTTCCAAGGGCACTGCTTGAGGGACAGAGATTATGTCAGTCTCTCGTTCGTGAGCGCCTCCGAATGTAGGACCTCCTAAGGGAGAACATACACCCACAGCCAAGGAAGGGGAGTCTTCTCCCCACAGCAGCAGTGGCGCAGGGCGAGAGCAGGGACCGAGCCATGGCTCAGACCCACCTGTGAAGACCAAGCCTGGTTCTTCTGCAGCTGATGTTGCTGTCCCCTGGGACAAGGCATCTGGAGAGACTAGGAGGAGGTCCCCTGCACTGCCCTCTTTGCTAGAGGTTTCGACCTCAAAGAGGGCTGAATGTGTCTTGAGGACATTGCATGTTTTTATCATCTTACCAGGCTGCTAGCGGCACCTCTGCTGCCCGTGTTGCTGGTAGCCACGGCGCTCCTAGCCATGTCACTGCTAGCTGTGGCGCTGCTGCAGCAAGGCTAGAACCTTGGCATTCTCCTTGGGAAAGAGTCTCCCTAAGGCAACCAGCTCTCCTAGACCCATGTCGCTGCCACCACTGACAGGTTGGTGACAGGACATGGCTCATTCCTTTTGACAGCACCACTGAAAGAAGGAATGAGAGCATCCAATCCTCCTCTCGTATTCCCTCTACTCCTCGGGTGACACCGGGATGGGAGGATGAATGGGAGGAATCCTGCAGAGAGCTCTCCACAGGATTCAGTGTCGTAGCCTACGTTCTTGGAGGGGTCTTAGGGTCCCTCCGAACACACACCCACGTCATTGAGGAAGGATCTTCTGTCCATGATGGAGAGACCTTTCTCCGTCTCGACACCTGGTGTTCCAATTCTTGGGATTTGAACACCTGGAGACTATGTTCTTCCTGGCTCTATCTGTCCTTTGGACAGATTCCAATTTGCAGTCCCCTGAGGGGCCTTGTGTTTTGGGAGCCTCGCGTGCAAATTCTGTTGAATTGCACTCTTGCCCAGTCTTAAATGCTTGCATATAGGACTGGTTTTTATGCCTATTCCTTCTCAATTTCTATGTTAGTCGAAGAGGGACCCCTCCCTGATGATCATCAGACGAATTTGGGGTTCTCGCTGAACACTTGAATTCATGGAGATTTCTGGTGGTCTTGGAGTGCTTTGGTTTCCTATAATTTCCAAACACTTGAGCAAGACGGACATTCCCAATAGTTATTATTACAAGAATCAGGAGTCTTGCCAAGTGCCTGGATCCTTTGGTTTCTCTGGCGCTCAGCGGATGCTTGGCTTCATCATGTTTCCGAACACCTTGTCTTGCCCGATCATTGTCTTACAAGAGTCGAGAATATCGCAGAGCGCAGGAACTCTTACGAATTGTAGTACTCGCTATTACGAGTGCTTGGATAGCTAGGCAAGCCTTTACCAGTACGTATAGGAGTTTGCTCTTCAGTCTGCTTTGCATTTATGCAAAGCCTGGTGCTGCATGCCAACACCTTCTGGGTGAATGGTCAAGTTCCGTCTTCGTGTCTTGGACTTTAGATCCGGACATGTAGGACAGACACAGAATTCCTCTTATTCTTCTTCTTGGAGCTTCGAGGCTGAAGGAGAACAGTCAATTGGGAAGAAGTGATAATTCCTTGCTGAAGATTACCATTCATAATTATGGTGGTGATCTGGTCAACTCACTGGACTCGGCTCATCTAGCCCAGCTCTGCCGAATGAACTCTCTGCTCTTGATTAGTGCAGTTCCTTCCCATGGAATAGCACCCTTCTTTTGAGGTGTTGCAGTCCTCATACAATCCTGGTTTCATATTGTCACTGAAGGGGGTCATCGTCTTCATCATCTAATGCCTCTTATCTCCCTCTTCGAAGGCTCCCCCCGGGGAGGAAGTAGTTGGCTTTCTTATCAACTCACCTGCCCCTTTTGGAGTGGGAACCATGACACTGTTCCAGAATCCAGTGTCTCGGGAGCCCCAGGAGTTCAGACCCAGGTTCGATCTCCTGTCTCCAGTTCCAAGGGCACTGCTCATGGAACCGGGGCTGTGTCATGTACTCGTTTGTGAATCTCAACAAGTGTACAACCTCCAAAGGGGGTCGTACAGTCACTGATGGAGATCCTTCTCTCTGTTGTGACAAGTGATGCAGAGCGAGGGAATGGACTGAGCCACATTGGTGACTCTGACCCACCTGTGAAAGCCAGGGATGGCTCCTCAGGTGCCAAGGTCGATGTCGCTGTTCTTCGGGACAAGACATCTGGAGGAGCTAGGAGGAGGTTCCCTGGGCAGTCCTCTTCATCTTCATGCGGGGAAGACAGATGCGTAGCAAGATGTGGCAAGCTCTCGCCAGCTTTTGGTGCATTCAACTTCACTCAACTTTCGCTTGCCTTTGTGCAAACAAATCAGATGTAGAAGAGAATGCTTCATTTGCTGGGTGAGAACCACTGTTCTCCCTTCATGAAGTGTTTTTGCTGAGGTGAATACATTTTCCTACTTTGTGCATTGCTGTCATCACCACAAGTTAGAGAAGAGCAAACAAGAATTCCCATTCTCTATTTCACTCTACTGCTTGGTTTACACCAGGATGAACGAGGGAATAAGAGGAACTCTACGGAGTCTACTCCCCAGAATTCGAATATGAACATACATTCAGTCTGTTCAGGATGGATATCACCAAGAAGCTGAATGCCTCCTCTCCAGTGTTCCTTTTATGAATGGCCAGTTCGGCATGAACTAGTTGTCTTTGGTGTCCTGTTACCGCCGTACCTTTACTTTCTTTATTAGATAAGGAAGGAGGTATGCTTCCAGTCCTTATTCTCTCTCTCTTGACTGAAGAAGAATTAGGCTGTCACTCGATTAACAGGAGCTCAAGAATGTATTTGTATATTCTCCTCACAACATTCATCTGTTATCAGTTGCACTGTCCTAGTATTAGGCACATACCTGTTAGTTCTTCTGGTATGGGACCAAGGGGAATAGTAGCTTCTCTTAACCTAAAACTCAGGACAGCCTTTCAGGCCTTCCAAGAGTTTCCGGTTTTGATTTTGAGATGATTAGTGGTATTGTTTAATAACACCAATATGTTGACATTTTCACCAAACAAGAGGATTTCATTCCCTCTCGTTTTGGTTAACATGCAGGTCCTCGAGCGTATCTTTAGTACACCCGATAGTTCTGTAGCCGAATGCATTCCAACTTGGAATGTGCTACCAGGCAACTCAGCATGTGGAGTCGCGTGAGTTCTGTTCGTCTTGGTATTGTTTCTCCTATGTCGAGGGTTAACTATTAATTTAAATCTCTGCCCAACCATCACAAACTTAGATCTCTGCTTCGCTTGGAATTCTTGCATATGGTTTGTGTTGTGCTCCTCATTTGCCATTGCGATTATTACCAAACAGAGATATATCTCATTGGATTCATTATCATCATTCTGTTTACCTCAGAGTATAACAGAAGTCTGTAGTCTTCTACTTCGTCGCAATTGACCTGTAGACAACCGTGATGATTAAGAAAAATTTTTCAGACAAATACAGGGCTGCTTTCCCCGACAGCGCTCCTTACCCATAGGGTATAGAGGAGAGTACCTCCCTGATCCAACTTTTGCAGTGTCAAGGTTTGTGCAGGCAGTACATCCTGTGTTTTACATGGATAAAGACTTTCAGCCTTCATTGCAAGCACAGGCCTTTTGTGCTGAACAGCAATGAAATAGCTGAAATTCTCTTTCAGTCCTCTGTAAATTTTAGGAAGTAGCACTGTCCTCTTTGGTTGGCGTCATTGACGGGACTTTCCTGTCAGAATCGTGAAAGTTAACTTCTTTCTGATTCAACTGTGAAAGACGTGTGGGAACACACTCACTTTAGTCTTTCACGTAAGTACAGGTACTCTTGGTTTAACAACGGGGTTCCGTTCCAGCAACCACGTCATTATACGAATTCATTGTTAAACGTGTTATTCTCTCTATTTCGACTAATAGCATTAATTTTTAGTCATATATTATACATAGAACAACTTCCGACATAGCCTATACTGTGTTTTGTCTGTCTTGGGTAGTGAAATTCTTGGTGGTTGTTGTGTCTCGACTAGCCTATATCCAGCAGACAGCACAACCTAGTGCTGAGTATCTAGAGTCTAAGGTGAGTACATGCATTTGTGTTTTGTGTTCTGTATTTCGGTAAGCCAATTGTCCTGCGTGTAAAAAGTAACGTAAAGGGGAAAGTGTGGCTGTAGGGGAAAACGTGGCTGTGGGAAAATTTGTCAGCCGGTATGATTAAAGTAACTGTGGGGAGCTTGCTTGCTTTGTTACTTTGTGTGTGATCCCGCCACAGTAACTTTTGGTGCCCGAACAGGGACTGCTGATGTTGCAGCTGCAGGACGATTGGTCTAGGCTAGTGTGTATGAGTGGTGAGAAAATTTAGGATGGAAGGATTGAGTGAGGTAGAGAGGTTGAAGGAGGAGCTGAGGTTGTTGAGGGAAGTTGGGAAAGCAATAGAAGTGGAGAATGAGAGGCTGAGGCTTGAGTGTGAGAAATATAAAAGGGAGTTAGAAGAGTTTAGATGAGGAGTGCGGAAGAGGGAATAAAAGAGGAAGTGAAAGAGGCTGAGCAGTGGATGGTAGAAAAGATGGATGAAAAGTTGGGATCAATGATGAGTAGTGTGCAAGAGATGATGAAAGGGTTTTTTGGAGAGGGAACTGTCGGAGGTAGGCCTACTGGGTCTTGTGACGGGCCAGGAGTTATGAAGAAAGTGGAAGAGCGAATGGATGAGAGTATGAGTGAGAAGGTGATTTGGTTGTGATAAGTAAGGGGAAGACATAGGATAATGATAAACCTGAGGACCAGAATAAGAAGGGGGCTGAGGAAAAGGAGAAGACTAAGGAAAAGAAGGCTAGTAAGAATCACACAGGATGAGACCAGGACTGAATACGTTGGGGAAAGGGCTAAGAGTGATTTAGATAGTGGTGAGTGGAAACAGGTAGGTAGAAAGAAGAAGGCTAAGAAGAGAGTAATCAAGAGTATGGATGTTAGTATGGAAGTTGATTCATTATATTTGGAAGAGGTTAAGAGGGATCAGAATGGAAGTAGCAAAAGTAAGAGTGAGCAGGAAATACAAAAGGCTGTGTATATGAGAGAGGTACCCCGATGTGCACGATACGAGGAATATGGTGGTAGGGATATTGGGGACTTTTTTTAAGGAATATGAGTATTGTGTGGCTAAGTATGGGGATAAAAAGAGAGTTTGGGCTAGAGAGTTAGGTAGCTTTTTGACAGGATTTTTGTTGAGTATATATGGGGTACTGATGAGTGTAGGGAATGTGCCGTATGAGAGTGTGAAAGCCAGGATTGTGGAACAGGCAAAGAGGATAAAGAGTAGCATTAGATATTAGAAAACATGATTTTGAAAAGACAAGAATGAATGTTGGTGAGTCGTTATCAGTTTGTGTGAAGGTTAGAAACATTAACTAGGAAAAAGTTTGGGGACAAAGGGATAAATGAGTGTAAAGAGTTAATGAGGAAGTTAGCGACTGTGCCTGAGAGTGTGTATGAGTTTGTGAGTCTGAAACGTAAGAAGAAAATGCGATGGACGAAGGAAAGGGTAACGTGGAACGACATTTTAGAAATAGAGGATTATGAGCTAGATAGGTGTATGATAGAGAGTAGAAGTGTTAGTGTTAGGACTGAGGTAGCTGAGGGTATACCAGAGTTTAAGAGCTATAGGGAGGCAGTTTTAGAAGGGCCAAGGCGATTGGCAGAGCAAATGGTTGATAGGAGCGTTAGAGCAAGTAATGTAAGTAGTTAACCCTAAGAGAGATCGGAGTGCAAGCGTTGGAAGAGTAGGGTCCGTTAGTCGTGAACAAGAACAGCAGTGTTATAGATGTGGAAATCAAGGACATAAGAGGAGTGAGTGTCGGTGGGTGTTGGGAGCATGTTTCAGGTGTGGACAGACAAGTCATATGGTGAGTGAATGTAAGAAAGATAGGGATATTAAGTGTTACAGGTGTGGGCAGGTAGGGCATATAGTAAGTGGATGTCGGGGTACACATGTGAACGAGGTTTGTGGTAATTGTGGAAAGAGTGGGCATTGTGCTAGGATGTGTAAGGTACCGCGTGCAAAATGTGTTGAATGTGGAATGGAAGGTCATGCAGTGAGTGTGTGTAGGCAAAAGAGGATGAGTCAGGCTGGGAATTCGGGAAACTAGGTGTTAAGGGAATTCAGTTGGGTGGGTCCTCTAGTGTACCACAGTATGTTCGGGAGAATGCGATGAGTGAATGGTTGAGAGTGAATAAGTATGGGCCAAGTGTCAGTGAACAAATGGGTCGGGGAGATGATCCACAGTTAGTGTTGGTTGAGTATGGAAGAAAGCAGAAGAATATAGAGAAAGGAAGTGGAAGGAAGAAGTATGAACAGCAATATAAGGGTGTTAGTGGTAGGTGCAAACGGTTGATAAAGCGTGTAATACGGATGACTTTGAGGGAATGAATGATATTTGTAGTGTGTATGGGTTTGAGTTAACAGGAATAAGTGAGACCTCAGTGGGAAGGAAACCGAGTAGTAAGGAGGTAGTTGATAGGATGGATAAATCTTTGCAAGAGTATGACAGAAGTATGGATGAACTGAGTGATATGGTAGCAGAAATAGGGGAGATATTGGGACCAGAGCTAGAAGTTGTCGATGAAGTAGTGAATGAGATTTGGGGAGGATAGTAGTGAGGGAGATAATGGGAATTTGAATGAAAGTGGTTTGGAAGAAGTGAATGGCCCTGTAACTGAGAGAATGTACGAGGGTCCTCAATCCTCAAACAAGATCCAGGGGGCCTACATCCAAGCATCCTTGGGTGATGTGGAACAATTTAGTTTGGGTGTTGGGAGTGTAAGGAGATGTTGTCAAATGTAACGGGGGAGGTAATATGGAGGAGTGATAATGGTAGTTTAAATTTGACGTCTTTGAGGGTTGCGTGAAAGAGGAAGAGAGAGGAAAATTGGTGGAGGGATGAATGGGAGTGGTTTGATGGTGGGCATAAGTGTATGGGTATTGTCTGTTGTAGCGATCGCCGAATATATCTGTGGCGAGAGTCTGTTACGGAGAGTGATAGTCAGTCATAGAGTTGATGGTCAGTTGAGAGATTGTGATTTGATTGGTTTTGATATTGTAAAGTTGTGCAAGTGTCTATCTGGTTGTGGTGAAGTTGTAGAGGTTGGTTGTGTATTTTGGTGTCTGTGAGTTGGCAGTTGGGGACAGTGTTTGTGTTGGCAGTTTGTTGTGCTGGGTTGGAGTTGGCGTATGATTTATCGTGTTGTTTTTGAGCAGTTGGTGTTTGTTTGCATGGTGATTGGGGTGTTGTTTTTTCAGTTTTATGGTTTTGGTGTTTGTCTGTCTTGGGTAGTGAAAAACTCAGCGGTTGTGTCTCAACTAGCCTATATCCAGTGGACAGCACAGCCTAGTGTTGAGTATCAAGAGTCTGAGGTGAGTACATGTGTTTTTTTTTGTGTCTTCTGTATTTTGATAAGTCAATTGTCCTGCATGTAAAAAGTACTGTAAATGAGAAAGTGTCGCTGTTGGAAAATGTGTCAGCCGGTACAATTAAAGTAACTGTGGGGAGCTTGCTTGCTTTGTTGCTTTGAGTGTGATCCCGCCACACTTCTATTTGGCAAAGTTCTGACAATGCTTTTTATCATTTTATTACTCATATATTTTAACTTCATCATTTTACAACTTTATATTATATAATTTTCTTTAAAACAGTGTTCTTTATTTAACACTTTTAGCCTACATTCCCAAGTAAGCCTACTAGTAGTAAGTCAATACAATTCTAGCCTAAGTCAATACAGTACTAAACTTTTCTCAGAATATGCACATTATTTAGCAGTGACTTTCATATTCTAAATTTGGTATTTCATAATTATTGCTATTAGTTTCTTCATTTATTTTTTATTATTGAGGGCAGTGAGATGAAAAAAATAATGAATGAATTTCAGTGATCACAGGGCTTTTGAGGGGTCTTGTGACGGGCCAGGAGTGGTAAAGAAAGTGGAAGAGCAAGTGGATGAGAGTATGAGTGACGAAGGTGATTTGGTTGTGATAAGTAAGGGAAAGAAGGGGAAAAGACAGGATAAGGATAAACCTGAGGACAAGAATAAGAAGGGGGCTGAGAAAAAGAAGAAGACTAAGGGAAAGAAGGTTAGTAAGGATGACGGACAGGATGTGACTAGGACTGAATACATTGGGGAAATGGCCGAGAGTGATTTAGATAGCAGTGAGTGGAAACAGGTGGGTAAAAAGAAGGGTAAGAACAGCGTAGTCAAGAGTATGGACGTGAGCATGGAAGTGGATTCGCTTTATTTGGAAGGGTGAAAGAAATGTCAGGATGGAAGTAGCAAAAGTGAGAGAGTGAGTGAGCAGGAACGAAAGGCTGTGTTAGGTATTGTGAAGCTAAGAGAGTTTGGGCAAGAGTTAGGTAGCTTTTTGACAGGATTTTTTTTTTAAATATATATATGGGGTAATGATGAGTGTAGGGAATGTGCCATATGAGAGTGTGAAAGCTTGGATTGTGGAACAGGCAAAGAGGATAAAGAGTAGCATTAGATATAGGAGAAAACAAGATTTTGAAGAGGCAAGAATAAATGTTGGTGAGTTGTTGTCGATGTATGTGTGCAGGTTAGAAACATTAGCCAGGAAAAGTTTGGGGACAAAGGGATGAATGAGTGTAAGGAGCAAGTGCGAAAGTTGTTGGCGACTGTACCAGTGTATATGAGTTTGTAAATCTGAAAAGTAAAGAGAAAATGAGATGGACGAATAAAAGGTTAATGTCGAATGACATTTTAGAAATAGTAGAAAATTACGAGCTAGATAGGTGTATGAAAGAGAGTAGAAGTGTTAGTGTTAGGACTGAAGTAGCTGAGGGTATACTAGAGTTTAAAAGCTACCGGGAGGCGGTTTTGGAAGGGCCGAGGCAAATGGCAGAGCGAGTGTTTGATAGGAGCATTAGGGCAAGCAACGTGAGTGTAGTTAGCCCTAAAAGAGATAGGAGTGTGAGTGTTGGAAGAGTAGGGTCAGTTAGTTGTGAGCAAGATCACCAGTGTTACAGGTGTGGTAAGCCAGGACACAAGAATGAATGAATGTCGGTGGGCTTTAGGAGCGTGTTTCGGGTGTGGGCAAACGGGGCATTTAGTGAGCGAGTGTAAGAAAGAGAGGATATTAAATGTTACAGGTGCGGACAGGTAGGGCACATAACTAGTGGATGTTGGGGTACTCATGTGAATGTGGTTTGCGGTAACTGTGGAAAGAACGGGCATTATGCTAGGATGTGTAAGGAGCCGCATGCAAAGTGTGTTAAATGTGGAATGGAAGGTCATGTGTCGAGTGTGTGTAGGCGAAAGATTATGAGTCAGATTGGGAATTCAGGAAACTAGGTGAAAAGGGGATTCAGTTGGGTGGGTCATCCAGTATGCGACAGTGTGTTCGGGAGAATGTGAAGAGTGAGTGGTTTAGAGTGAATAAATGTGAACCAAGCATCACTGAGCAAATGGGTCTGGGAGATCGGCAGTTAGTGTAGGTTGAGTATGGAAGGAAAGGGAATAAAAGGGAGAAACGTGAGCTCCATGATAGAGAGGTTAGTGTTGGGGTAAAAATGGTGGATTAAGGAGAGGAATGATACATATAGCATGTGTGGGTTTGAATTTTCAGGGTTTAGTGAGATTTCAGCAGGAAGGGAATCAGGAAGTAAGGACATGGTTGGCAGTATGAGTGAGTCTCTTCAGGAGTTTGGCGGGAGTGTAAATGAGGTTAGTGATTTGGTAGCAGAGTTACGAGAGATATTAGGACAATAGTTAGAAGGGGTAGATGAGATAGTGAATGGGATTTGGGAGGATAATAGTGAGGCAGATGGTAATGGGAGTCTGATTAGAAGTGGAAGGGTGTTGCGGAAGGCTATTTAGTGTGGGTGTTGTGAGAGTGTAAGGAGACGTTGTCAAATGTAACTGGGAGGAAATATGGCGGAGTTATGGGAGAGGGTGTAATTGGTCGATGGATAGTTAATGATTGAATTGGCTGTTGGTGAGTTCTGGGTTGTCTGCTGGTGCAGTTGGAGTTTAGAGTGGTGGTTAGAGTTCTGTGTTTTTTTGGGTCAGTCTTTAGTCAGAAGCTGTGATAGTCAGTAGTGTCAGCAGCGGTCTGTGAAGGCATTGACAGCTATAGTCAGTTAAGTTATGTTGTTGATTTGTTGTTAAGTTTGGTATTGTTTGCTTTAAGGGGACCGTCCGCTATGGCGGATGACATGTCAACTTGAAAAAATAAAAAATCAAGTTATTACTTGTATCTATGCAGAAACATGCCGTGCATGCTTTCCAGAAGTTTCAGCCAATTATTTTTACAAATAATGAAGATATAGCGGTTTTTAAATGATGACGTCATCGTAACTACGTCGTCTGTATGATTGAGTTTGAGAGAATCGTTTTTGCTTGTTTATTTTTGCATATATACAGGGATTTTTTCAGATTTTTTTCGAGATTCTCATACATTTGGTAGCAATGAAAGGTAGTGTGAGTTGAGGTCTGGTCAGAGCGGCTATTTATAGGCGAGAGCCGCGAGACTTAGAGAATGACTCAGTTATGCTACAGATGTCAAAGGAGTTACATGCACTTCGTCACTTGCGTTGGGTCACTAGCTATTTACGTTGTTTTTATAACTTCTTAGTGAACTTATAGCAATGCCGAAGTTACCTAAGATCAAGAAGGCTACTCAGCAACTAAGGCTAGCAAAATTAGCGAAGGCCAGGAGTGTGCTGAAAGAAAAACACGAAAATTCATTGTTATCAGCGCCCTCATTGTCTCGATGTCTCGCCGTCAACATCATTGTCTGGTGTCACGCTGAGGGTATTAATACCACTTATAGTGGTAGGGCCAGGATCCTTGATGTAGAAATCAACAATAAAAGTACAAATAAAGTAATTATAATAATGTTGTTTTGACTTTTTTAAGAAAAAAGCAAAATTTACATAGCAAATCTTTGGGAGCTCATAACTCAAAAACATACTTATGCGCATGTCGGTAACCATTACTCGGTTATTTATTATCCAATTTTGGAGAGAAAGATATCATTGGAAAGAGGAATAAAAATCCCATAATACTGTGTGACAGAATTTTGATTTCTTCTTTTTTTTTTAGAATTTTTTGAGTGTCTAGACTAAAAGAAAAAAAAATTCATAAAAAAAAACAAAAACAAAAATCAAAATTCTGTCACACAGAATTGTTCCGTATATAAAGAAGTGTTTATGGTATGATTTTCAATACAACTGATGTCATATTAGCGGAGAAATCTCTACTTATTTTTTTTTATTAATCAATTTTTGCTAATAAAACTAAAAGTTTTAGCTCAAATGACTTGAAATTTTTATATGATGAAGGTATTATATACATCTAAAACATATATGAAAATTATCTATTTTGCGTAATAAATAAAAAAAATAGACATCATAGCGGACAGTCCCCTTAAAGTAGTTGTGCCTGTGCTGTTGGATTTGTTGTGCTCGAGTTTCTGTTGAGTTATGTGTGAGTTGTTATAGTGGAGGGTTGTTGTTGTTGGGGGGCTTGTGTGGTTTCTTGGTGTGGTTGTGAGTTGTTGAGGGTTGTTGGTGAGCTGTTGTGATTTTTGGTGTTGTTGGTGGGTGTGTGTGTGTGTTGCCTTTTTGTTTTTTTTGTGTGTTGTTTTTTGTGTTGATGATTGTGCAGTGGCCTTTTGTTGTGGTTGTATTCCTTGTTTGTTGTTGAGTTGTGGTCCTGGGTTGTGGGGTTGTGGTTCTTGGTTGTTGTTGTTGTTGGTGTCTCAGAGACCTTGACCAGCGGACAGCACAACATAGCCCGGAGTATCTGGAGTTGGGTGAGTACATGTGTTTGTGTGTTTTTTTTTTTTTTCTTGTGTACGTGGGTCAATTGTCCTGCTTGCATTCTGTAGTGTAAAGAGGAAAGTGTGACTGAAGGTGAGTTTGGTAGCTGGAATGATAAGGTTTATGTGGCGGGGGGGGGGGGGGGGGGGGGGGGGGGGGGGGGGGGGGGGGGGGGGGGGGGGGGGGGGGGGGGGGGGGGGGGGGGGGGGGGGGGGGGGGGGGGTGGGGGGGGGGGGGGGGGGGGGGGGGGGGGGGGGGGGGGGGGGGGGGGGGGGGGGATTTGCCCACTTGTTTTTAAGCTTGTGATCACGCCACATTGTAAAGGAACGAGGGTTTGTATGTTGTGTAGGAACAAATCACAGTTTTTGAGAGTAAACTGAATTTTTACTAACTACAAACCTGAGGTCCTTTACACTTGATTGTCCACCTCATACCCCCCTCAATCTGAAACCTGGGCCAAAAGGCAAATTGGGAAAGTTTACATCCAGGCAGGTGGGTCTCTCCGCCTACCGTACGGTAGTGACTGCCTATCCACCTTGTTCAAGAATTTTAAAGGCCATGTTTCAGCTTTGCCATAAGTAATTCCTATTGTAAAGGACCTTAGGTTTGTATAGTTAGGGAAAATACAATTTACCTTGAAAAAATTGAGGTTTTTCTGAATGTATAGTCTTGGAGAGGCAACTTTGGCTTTTTACCTACCCAAAGCAGACCAAGGAAATTCCTCCCCAAGTCACTTACACCATCAAAGGTACAACACTCCTGAGGAGGCAGAGGCTGCTACTCTGTGGTTGGATGCATTGGTCTGTCAACTGACAAAAAACCCCCTTTGGAGAGACTGTAAGGAGGGTGTCTTGTTTAATGTTATAGACATGAATGACTTGGAGTTCATAGCTATTGCCTCTCTTCAGGCTGTCTCGTGGGTTGATCTCTAAGAAGCACGGACAGATTGGGCCATAACAGGTTTCTCATTTTTGGAGGTGGGGCAACCTTCTGGAGGTTGCTGGTATCAGGAGGTTGGGCCCTTGCCATCCTGTTACACCAGATCAACCAGTGAGCAAACCCAATTTTTCACAGGAAAGGGAGCATTATCTCCTTGTTCGTGAGACAGTTTACACATAGTAGTAGTCTCTTGCAGAGGAACAGTTGGGTGTTGGGCTCACCTCTACTTATTCCTCAGTCTTTCAAAAACCTTGTTGGGAGCAAAGGCACCCATAGCCAAACCCTCAGGCTTTGTGAAACCTAACATGTCTGGGGCAGCTAAGCAACCTACCCGTAAAAAGCCCAGTCTGCTGCCTCTTCTAAGGTGGTAAATCTTCCTAGTTCTTTGAACCTCCCCCCCTTCCGAAGGTCTGTCCAAAAGAGAGGAAAAGGTAAGAGGGGAGGAGATCGCTGAGAGTGACAGCAACAGGGAGCAGAGCCTTAGGTCATATCAGTCCTTTGGGATATATACAGGTTTTCATTCGAGGACTTTCATTCCCCTTTCTGAAAAGATAAGTACTTCTACGATCTTATCCTGCTGATTTGCAAGAATTACTATCTTAGGTGGTGGAGGTGGAAGTGACGTAAGAGAAAGGCAGTGTGAAAGTCAGTTGCTTACCTGGGTATTCACCTTGGTCTTGATTTCAGTTTGGGCTTGTTTGAAGGGTATTCATCTACTGTGATATATGGATGATTGGTCCACCTTGCCATCCTGCAGGGAATGTCTACCTTGGAACAGGAATAAACTTCTAGCCTTTTTTCTTAACAGACATTGTAATCAAATGGAGGAAGTCTGTCTCTTCCCAAGCAACAGATAAAGTATCTAGGCATGTTCTTGGACCTCACAGCAGTTACAGCCCTCCTGGTCTTTCTTGTCTGAGCAATCTCAGGGATGTAGCAGGAACAACCAGCTTGGCTGGCAGGTGGTCCAGAGTCATCTATTGTCTTTGGAGAAGTTCTTTCTCCTTTGGCAGTCACCTATGGTCACTCCAGTAACAGCTGAAGTAACATTCATCCAGTCTCCAAGTCTGAAGTCAGGGAGGCTAATCATGGTGGCTAGATAACAAACTTAAAAGCAAGTTGTACTGAGTACCCTCCTGGAAATGCTTCTGTTTACAGACACACCTCATCTGTACATCAATATCTTGAAAATGCATTTGGCATGGTTAGTACCGCAAGCTTTCAAAGAATGTATGAACGTGCACTTGCTATCAGCAACAGTTATCAGTCTACATCAGCTGTCATTGAAGATACATGAGGGGGAAGCTTATCAAGGTGAGGTAGTGAAGGTAAGAGAGGTCACAACACCCAAGTAGCAGACAGACTGTTCAACATATGGGGTGCTCCCATGATTGATCTGTTTACAGCCAGATTTATCCAAAAACTACCAATATTCTGCCTCCAGTCCTAGAATCATGGACAGAGCATGTTCTCTGGAGATCACCAACTTCCATATTAACCTTTGCCAAGACAAGCCTCTCGGTTTCTTCAGCACAAAGCTATTGCTTAGCCTCATTTCAGGTTCTGAAACAACACTAACAGATATGTCAATAAACAAAACATAAATGCCTTTGGGGTGGTATCATTCTACCAATGCTTAACAATCAATGGGAAATAAACAACAATAATGTCATGAACATCTTTTATTTATTATGTTTGATGTTATGAAACGCACGTGTTTCAGACTTTGATCCTAAAATAAACTGACTATGTAGAAAACTTAAATAAATACAGCCAATTTTTATATATTAAATAGACAACAGGAGCTTCTTTTCAATGTATTTAAATATAGAATTGGTTGTTTGCATATAGCATGAACACTAAAAACAATCCTTATTTTCCTAGAATTAGAAAAAATTAAAACCTATAATATAAAGTACCCTATGCTGCCTATATATCGTATATATATTTATATATATATATATATATATATATATATAATATATATATATATCTATATATTATAAATATATATATATATATATATATATATTTATTTAGATAAAAAAAAGTTTCCATTTAATAAAATTAAGATTTATAAATATGAATTGCTCTGAACCAAAAAATGATTGTGAGTTTTCTATTGGCAAATTAACTTCGTCTTTAAATTGATAGATTTACTATTGGCTAGGTCTTCTGTAAGCTACATTCAGACAATGGGTGGTAAGGGAAATAGGCACAAACACTAATGACCCATTTACAGTAACTCGTTATTATATCTAAAAATACTTTTAAACTTTTACGACTTCATTATTATAGTCTTAGTGTAAATTTACTTGTTATTAAAGCTAGCAAGTAAATTACTCTAACGACTTGACCTTAACTATGTGAACCTAGTTATGTTACACACTGTCTGCACCTCTTAACACATTTATTACTAATTTGTTGTACCATCAATCAATTCTTCCTGGTTAAGTCATGCGCAGTAATGATATGGCTACAGGGTAATATAAAGCCCATGACTTACAAACATTCTCTTTCAACTTTATTGCATTCCTCAAATAATTATTTTAATACCAGGTACCAGGATTTTTATCTCACCACATTACCATGGTATTGCAATTTGTTATAATCTACCAAATAAAGAAAAAATTTGACAGTATTGTCAATGAGGTAAAATTATCAAAATCAAGTATCTAAGTGTAAGTATTCCTTACAGATTAAGTATTAGGCAGTGTGTAAGCTGAAAATTAACTGGAGCAATAAGGGATACTTTAAAATAATGTACAAATATTTTATACATCTTTACAAAATAAGCTGTGTGTGACTCAATATCTATACTGATTTAAGGTACTTGTCATGAATAAAAGATATATTTTTGTCACCTGAAAACTATATACGGCATAACAAACAATATTTTACATTATTAGCACTGTCACAGAGCAAAAATATGATAAACTATCTTACAACACAAAAAACGAGCATTATCTTAGCCATCACAAAAGAACTTACATATTAAGATTTCCCAGAGTTCATTTACCTGGGTAATCAAACTTTTCAGCATTACTTATAAAATACTTTACCACCTGATTTCATGTAATACTAAGTAGATTTCAAGTCAGCCCCAAGTAAGTCTAGATTCAGTTTGTAAAAAAATTAGTATAATTTTTATATGTAAAACAAGATTGTTGACCTAAGTAAATATGAATTACTTTTTACAGCCTAGCCATTTGGTTCATTTAATGGACAGACAGGTAACTGGAACAATACTACTCACAGCAACTAGAAAAGTATCAAAATCTTCAAAACATCCTATATTTGCTCTTATAAAATCTCACATTACAACCTATTTGTAAATTTCATCCAAAAACTATGAGATTCATTCCTAGTACAAACTTAAGGTCACAAGTTAAGAAGTTAACACGATTCCACAAAACTAGCTGGAAAGAGGCCAGTCTTCCCAGTACGCTGAAGAGTACCTTTATACCAACCATCCTCTCTTTTCTTGTGCACATAAATTATGTCTCCAAGCTGAAGTTCTAATTCATATTCACTGTTTGGAGGGTAGGGAACTATACATCGAAACCTGGGTGAGAAAGTAGTATTTAAAACAAAACTTCCAATAAGGATACACATACTTGACACAAAAAGCAAATTCGTGAGCTACAAAACAAATAAAAATTAAGATTAAATTATTGATATAACCATCTGTATGAAATACAAACTGTGACATACTATACTATCAAAAGGGCAGTCAAACCAATACACTATATAAGCAGAAAGCACTAAATAAAAGGAGGTGGAAAACTTCTCGGTGGAATAGACTGTCTTGCAAAAGTTTACCAAGATTCTTTTTTAAGGCAAATATATCTAAACAGTGAAAGCAATCATTAACACTCATTTATATTTCCACCTGATCACTGTTTTTGTGTTTTACAACTCATTCAATTCTTGTCATTACTTGGAAAATTTTATTCCTCAAACATTTCACCTACAGCAGCCTATAAAAGTAATCTAATCTGATAGAAAATATACGATAAGAATAGCACTACTGGTAAATAAAGTAATGCAACTAAAGTTGATCAACTGTTCATACACGAAAACAAACCATCAGTCTTTACATAGGAATTACCTTCAGTGCAAGCTGGAGCAAGCTATTCTACAAACCAAGGTTGCTTGGTAGTTCCACTACTGGTGGGAGAGGTGATGAGTACCCTCACCACCTCCCTTCGCCGAGTTGCTTAATCACTTGCCTTCATCGAGAGCAGACACAATATTGCCTTCCTCTGCCCAAATGTCTCCTGGCTGTTCTACCATCACTTCATCCTGGGTTTTCCTTCCTTTTTGCTGCGATTGAAGATTTGTAATATATCTGTTCTTATTCTTGGATAACATGCAAACCAAAGAATCATCTAAACTTAAACCTCACTTTTACCCCAGGTGTGGGAGTGACAGCGCAATTGCTTTCTCTCACTGTTTGCACCAAATGCCACAAGTGTGTGTTCTTTGACTAATACTTGTCCCAAGTGTTGTCCAAGTGTTGTGAGTGGTTCCCGGAGCAGTGGATGAAGTTTGCTAGCAAAAGGAAATCCAAGAAGGCTGCCCATCCGTTTTCTGAGGGTATTCTCCTCAGAGGATGCCAGGTAGCTCCTAGTCTCTTCCCATGTGATTCCATTCCATTGTTTCTTCATCTAGGGGAGAAATCACTCCTCCATATTCCCCTGGTGCTTCAACAATAGGGAGGCGTGTATGGGGGAGCAGGGGCCTGTCTCAATCTCTCGAGGGCTTCATCCGTTTAATCAGAGGGCAAAGAGAGGTAGCCACTAATATTTCATCTTTTTCAGGCCAGGGGGGAGACTGGGACGACCTTTCAAGATCTGAGGAACCCCTGACCTTTCCTAGGTCATTTCTAGGGGAACCATCAGTGCAAGGCTTGATTGCACATCTTAATGCCTCCAACCAGGCCCCCGTCTCCATGGCGTCAGTAACTGGGACTACGATTTCAGTTACAGGATCTAAGGCCGCCATGACAACTGTCACAGCGCCTTTCGTTGTTCATCCAGTCTCATCAACATCGACGTGCCCTCCAATGTCTTCTGACGGTAAAGATCTGGCCAAATTAATGAAGAAGTACAAGCTTGAGAGGATATTGAGGAAGAGACCCCATTCCCCTTCAACATCACCAGTATCTTCATCTCTAGCTGCTTTCACCTTCTCTTCCCTTTTCTTCTGAGGATCCCGTTAGGTGGAAAGACCCAAAAGAAGAAGGCAGTGGTTCTAGATTGCAAAAAGACCCCTTCTCCTTCTGGGGGCCCCCTTTAGGCCGACAGATCTGAAGAGGAGAAGGGCAGCAGATCTAGACCGTGTCTTCTTTTAAGGAAGCTCAAAAACCTCTCTAAAACTTTCCTGTCCAAGGATGAAGAACCCACATCTCGGGCATCTCCAGACATCTGAGGTGCGGAAGCAGAGCGCTGTGATCAGCCACGACACAGCTGACACCCAGGGCACCAATACCAGACATCCCTAATGCCTGGTAAAGATCCTTCTGTACAAAGCTCTAAGGTTCCAACCTGGAAGCTCATTCCTATCACAGTAGAAAAGTTGTGCGGGGGTGCCCCGAATCAATCTGCAAACATAGGTCTCCTCAACCCTAGCCCCCAAAGGTTCTTACTCCTGGGACCAATGGACCTGACCCACAGCCTACTGAGAAAGTGGTGTGCATGTGCAGATGTAACCCCACCCACCCACCCCCAACCCCTTCCCCAATCCAGGAGCCATATCTTGGATGTTAGTAGGATCGGATCCTGAGTCAGCGATGCCAACCCTAGGGTTTCACATGCCAGATAGACCGACAAGAGGCCACGGCCTCAAAGAAAAGTCATTCATGTCGTTCGGACAGACAATACTCTTGCCCAACAGAGCTCAACCATTCTCCCAAGGGCAGTTCTGACTCACGAGGACATGAGCATATCTGCTATCCTCAGGATAGCTCCTGCACGCTTTTTTAAGGGCATGCGTTCTCTCCCAGGGACAACCCCCGTTCACCTTCATGTGACGGTTCTCCCAGACTCGTACGTCGATTGCCAAAGCTTCGGTCTCCCTCATGCCTTAAAGCCCTGGTCAGAATCTGCGAGAAATCTTCACCATCAATAGAGTTGTCATGGTCGAAGCTTGCAGAATCAGTCTTGGATCTGGTGAATTTTCTCATTTCTGGAAGGGAGAACTCACTTCAAGCTAGCCACTCATTCAAGCTGCTTCCTCCATCACTCCCTCCCCAGAAAAAATTTTACAAACCCTCAGAGGTCAATCCCAACTGCAGAGATCAACCCAGACTTGATTTGTTTTGGTCCAGGTCTGTTATTAGAAAAGAAAACTCCCTCTCACATCGGGAGTCAGTGACCTTGGAAATGACTGCCATGGCAGTTTCAAGAAGTCTCTTGGATCAACCATCGGCCTACAACAGTAGCTAAGGTTATCACTCCCTCTTCGTCACTCCCCAACGAGAAATGGCTAACCTTAAGAGACTGTTCCTGTCTGGAGGCAAGCCCATTACTTACCTGGCCAACCAGACAGTTAACCTATGGACAAACTTCATACTTTAAGAGGCAAGACGCACCTCTCTGCTGAGTTTTGAAGTTTGTAAGTCCTGAATCAGTCTTAACGTTGAGAAACGAAATTAGCTGGGTTTCACTTCTCTCTTTGACAGAGAGCAAGTGGACGCTGCAGTGGCCTTCGTGCACCACTGCAGCCCAACACCCAGGTCAGGCTGGCCCTTCCTCTGCAGATCCTAGGAAAGCACAAAATCCTAGGGCCCCTAGTAAGAATACCCAGCCTTCTTCAACATCCCGTCAGGAAGGGTGCAAAATAGCAGCCCTTTCATTCCTCTGCCAACCCAGGGAGAGGAGGTAGAGGGAAGAAGGGAGGAGGACACTAGAGGTGGGCAGTCAATGTTAAGACCTCAGGTTTGTTGGCTATATAAAATACAAATTGATTAAAAATTTGTCATTTGTTTCTATGCGGTACAAACCTTCGGTCTTAAAAATAGGATAGACTCATACTTGGTGGGAGGTACGAGAATCCTGAACCGACTGGATGTTTGGCACACCCAACCACCCTTCCAGAAATGAGAGTTCTAAAGAAGGGGTCTAAGCCTGTGAGAGATTAGATATATAGGTATCTAAAACTCGGTCCACTGGGAGTCAACACAGTGATACATGTCCTGATTCATTGCATCCACGGAAGACAAATAGAACTATATCTATTCAAGCAACAAACCAAGTTAGCCAAATTAATGGGTTTGTCACCACTCCTCACTCCCCTTGCTGAAGAGAGGAGTTAGAGCTACCATGAAGCAGATTTGTATGTTGCATGGAACATGAAAAGTACTTTACAGTATGGCTGCAACACTCACCTGCATCAATATTTTTCCACTGCCTGTAAGTATGAAGAAAGGAGAAAAGAGAAAGGGACCAGTCATCTCTCTCATTCCCCCCTACTCCACACAATCATTTTAGGCAAGATACAAACTGTCCCACCAGGGGCACTGGATGAGTTACACTTATTGAACAGCCACCACTGGACCCAAGGAAAAAATGTTCAAGGATCTGTGGGCAACATCTTTCAAGTAGAAAGTGAAAGTGGTTTGACACAGTCAGGAACCAGCATTCAAAATCCTATGAACTGATAAGTTCTTCTAAAATGCCATGGAGGAACCTAATCCTCTGGTGTCATGCTCTTCTGCATGCACCTAATTGGTGACAGAACTTGACAATGGGGAGGCTTGTCTAATCATCTTGTGTAGTTAAACGAAAGAGTATTCTAGGACACATCTTTCTTGACCTGGCTTGTGTTAACAAAGTCTACAACACGTAAGCACTGGGTGACCAGCAGAAACTCTTGAAGGTTACTGGTAACAAAACTCCCCACTGTAAGGAATGGAAAAGGAGGCAAAGCTGTCATTGTGAACTGTGGGAATCTGGGTCTAGCTACAAATTCCAAGGCAAATTCTGACCCCAACCCGTTGCGAGTCTACGACATAAGCCTGAACCTGAAGCTTTTCAACTCTTCCAAGGTCAGAAAGAACACTGTTTCCAAGGTCAGTTTCCTATAAAATGGTTGACACATGGGCTCAAAGGAGCGTGACTGAGACTACTCAGAACCAGAGTAAGGTTCCACATGGTCTGAGTTTCCTAAGTGAACAAACCCTGAAAGCTCTTCAATCACAAAGAGAATTCTCAGGGCGAAGTGATGTCCACATCACTTCAGATGAACTAATCACAAGTCAGCCCTGTAGCATCTCGCCAGATAAACAGAAAGAATTTCCTCTGTTCTGGAAAATATCTGTTAGTGGAGAGAAATCCTTCTGATGACACCAATCACAGCAGCAGATGACTCATCTTGTATATGGCTGACAATGATCCTCTGAAGTAGCCTTACATCCGAGTCACTGCTCCACAAGAAAGATCTCTCACTTAAAAGAGATACTGGACAGACTCCAGACATGAAGAGATAAAGATCCCACAGATTGGTATCTTTCCACATGAGACTGGCGAAGAAGGCTGTGCTAAGGCGGAATCTCTGTTGGACACTCAGCTTGGGGCCACAAAAAGCTACTAGGGACATCCTAAGGTTGAGGTGTTCATCTAAAAGAAGAGCTCTTGGCCTTGGGGTCATGGAAAGCGCAGAACAAACAACTCCCCATCAACATGTTGGAGTTGAAGGCAGCTTTCCTGTGTCTTCAGGAGATTTGAGGGAGGGAGTTGGGCCTCCATCATTCAACCTCCCAGAATGTTCCCAGTATGCAGGAGGGAGTCCTCCACCCCAATGAACAGATCTGGGAGACTGGGACCATGAACTATAGACCTCTAGCTCCCTGTTGAACCGTGTAGCAAAGAGGAATACAGTTCATGGCCCCAGTCTCCCAAATCTGTTCATTGGAGTGGAGGTCTCCCTCCTGCATACTGGGAACATTCTGGGAGGTTGAATGATGGAGGCCCCAACTCCCTTCCTCAAATCTCCTGAAGACACAGGAAAGCTGCCTTCAACTCCAACATGTTGATTGGGGTTGTTTAGGTCTAACAGGGGCATTCTCCAAGTTGACAGAGGAGGCAATAGGATAACCCAAGGGGATGTCCTAAGATAATATGCTCTATGCAGATACATTCTAAATATCCTACTGTCAACTTGTCCACTGACCAAGTAATTGCACTGTATACAGGGGAGATATCCTTGCGCTGCCAAAGGACATGCATTCGCAAGAGGAGAGATCCTACGAGGTGATCCCCTATGATGACCTAAGTTCAGTATGCTACTAATCAGTAAAGACGTCATATGATAATAGGACACACCTCTTAACCCCCTTTTGACTAAGGAACTACCATGGTGATGTTCCTGAGCAACAAAGTGTAGCACTAAAGATGATTCTTAACTTCTGAAGATACAAGCTAAACTAGGATATTGAGATAGAGTACTGGTCTGGTTACTTGGATATATGTAATAAATAGCTTAAGCTAGGAATTGCACCCAACCTAACCTAACCCAATCCCACACTCTTGAAGAATGGGAAAATCTGCAGAACTCATGAAGCAGAAGAACATGCTCTGGGAAATCAAAAAGCATGTCTGCTAAATATAAGCTCAAAGCAGCTGGGCTAGGCTAATAACTGTAACAGTTAGGCTTGGTTTGGATGGTAAATATACAATACAGTCTTCAATTATGTAAGAATTTGGTCGATCCACGGCCTGGCAGAACTGGAAAATCGCAGATTTCGATACACATACCTTATGGGAATAATTCCATTAGGATCAAGGCAAATGGCAACTTGCCCAGTCAACCATTTTTACTACCCATTATCAATACTTTCTATGTACTATACTGTATTTTTTCCTAATATGAAATTGTTCTTTGAATAAATAAAACATTAAAAAGGTTTTAAAGTTTTAATAACTTGAATAAGTTTAAAATTACACCCAGGATGGTGAAAACCATTGGGCGCAAGTGTACTGTATGATAGTCATTTTCTGCTGTAAAAATCTTTAAAAAACCATTTGGGTGGAATTTCCTCCACCCTCCTCCGCCAAAACCTTCAAACTCTTCTATCTCATCCTCTGTGAAGAAGAGTTCTGCAGAAGGAAGTTTTTGTGAACCATGATGTCACAAATGTGTGAGGCAGAGCTTTCCGTCTTAGCCAATGGCTGAGCAGGAGACTTCCATCTTGACCAATGGCTGAGCATGAAATCTTTCTCTCGCATTCCCCCCCACCCCCATCTTCTCTCAGACATCAGCAACACCTCCCCCCCCTACTTAAAAAAGACAATAGATTTTATAGGTTTTGTGGTATGTCTCGCAGAAATTGAAAAGTTCGCGAGATACAGATTTTATATGTTTTGTGGTCTGTGACTCGCAGAAATTGGAAAGCTTCGCAGATACAGAAAATCTATTTTTGAAAACTAGCGACTACATAAAAAGAGAATCACACAATCTGATCACGCATATTTCTGGACCATACTGTAGGTTCAAACTAGCTAGGCTAGGCTTAGAACCCAACCACTTAGAGTAGGCTTTAGTCGGAAGGGACAGGTTCGAATTAGCAAGCCTAGGCTAAGTTAAGCTACGCTACAAACTGAACCACTTAGGCTAGGCTAAGATGGAAAAATTAGGTTCAAACTAGGCTAGCCTAAGCTAAGAACCCAACCACTTGCTAAGCTAAGAATTGAACCACTTGGGATAGGCTAAGTAGGTGAAGGGAAGTAGTTCTTCATCCTCCTTTCTTCTTGAAGTCTTCTATGTCTCGACTCAAGTACCTAACCAGTTGAGTTGGTCTGAATTGTAGATATGGAGTTAGAAAATGATTCTACTCGCACCAAGAAAATGCCTTGTATGATCAGAATCAGACCCTGTTTCATAAGCAGGCGTAGGGAGGATGGTTCCACAGAACTTCTCTCTAGCAAGGGGTGAGAGGGATGAACAATAAAACTAACCCATTACTTTTCTTAGCTTTATTGTCTCCGACACAGTGTTCTTCAAAGCCTTTTCAGCGTAAGTTATGCTGCTTTCAAACCCATTACTTTGAAAAGGCCAGAAGTCTGATTGTCAAGCACAATTTTGTTCCCCTGATCAGTGGCATGGCAGATTCCCCTGCTCGACACTGAACGACCAGGGAAAGTCCTAGGTGAGGCGGACCTCCAGTCGTTTAGGAAGTCTTCCTATGTAGACCTATGGTTTGTATTTGTGTAGGAACAATTCACAAATTTTAATATTTATATTTTTCTTAACATACAAACCAGAGATCTTTACATAAACTGCCCACCTCTCATTCTGTTACTTGGGCTATAAGGCAAGAGGTTACGCGCCTCGGCAAAGGGAGGTGGTGAAGGTACCCCATGCCTCTCCCACCAGTAGTGCAACTACCGAACAACCTTGTGTAGAACAGCCTGCTCCAGCTTGCACTGAAGGTAATTCCAATGTGAAGCTCTCAGGTTCATATGTTAGGAAAAAAAATACAAATTACTTTTAAAATTTGTCATATCAACTTAATGGATTTAAGAACTCACAGTTCAATTTGTGAGTTCATTGAGACTCAAGTAATTACTATGGGTTTGGAAAAACCAGTCATCTCATCCTACTAAACCACAAGGAATTTGAAGTGATTGGTAAGTGGCAATATTTTCAAAGATATTACAGACCCAGTACAGTCAAAGCTAGTTAAATCCTTGGTAGTTGAACATATATTATGTAAAAAGGAATAACTGAGGGAAGAACCAACATATTTGCAATTTTTTTCCCATACGGTATAATGCAATTTCTATTAAGACAAGGAGATCTCTAATGGTAGCCCTAACAATTCCAGTATGTATATGGAATATCAACCAGAAATAAGGGTGCTAATTGTTTTCTCTCCTTTATACATGGAGAAACAATCACCAGAAGATAACTGTAACAATCACAACTTGAAAGAAAACAGCTTATTCAATTTTATCTCCTTTTCATCATAAGCAATATTAGAACTGATTCATATAACTTTCTTGAGAATAAATACATGTATCGATTACTTTGCACAATATAGCTGATATTTCAATATAACACTGCGTAAAGAGAAACTGTTTACCACGCAGGTGGCCTGATTATATCATAAGTTGGGTTAAAGGATACCCATCAGTATTACAGGAAGTATTACAGGAGGTTTGCATTTAATCATAGGGGAAAAGAACAAAACATTAAACACTTCCACATTAACTCATTCCAGGTTTCAATACCTGCTGTTCAAGACACATCCTGAGCTTAATTACCACTGGAGCAGAACTCATCAAGGTTTCAAATCAAGCCTAGCGGGAACCAGTTATATTATATTACATAGATACAGCCCAAAAAAAGTCTTTGAGAATTGGTGACCCACAATTAAGAGAAAACTGACCTTTCATCAAATGGTTAGCAAACCCTTTTCTAGATGTATTTTAGTATTTGAACCTAGATTCAAACTCTGTAATTTTTAACCTCATAGGAATTTGGATTCACATGTACAGTACCTGAAAAATTAATCCTGCTCACTTCAGTGTGACAGTGACGTGTCAATAACTGCAACTGTAGCAACTACATAAAAGTCAATCTTATTGAGAGCATTCTGGCAAATAACTGCAGAGGTCATTGATGCCACAAAATTATATTAATATATGCTGAGTAAATAAACTAGGCAAATATGTAAACAAAAATCAACAAATGTGAATCCGTCTTGAATGACAATGGATTCACATTAAAATTCTTTTTACAGCATTTAAGAAATTATGCATAGAGTTTTCTTAAGTAAAACTATGCACTAATATTTTAGGTGAAAAAAAAACAAAAACTAAGCTTTGACAGTCGGTCATAAAATGTCCAACTGTTTGCACCAAACAGTCCTCACAAGAGTACCAAGGGCCTATAAACATACAACTGTGCACTAGCCTGTGAAATCAAACCTTGGTCAGTAAAGCACCAATTCTCTTGATCTTTTCATATCTAGGTAATATTTCTAAGGATGTGTGAAATTTTATTTCTATTTTTTCTTTTTTTTATAGCTCCACAACATTTTTCCAATAATTTATAACTAATGGAATTACAGTAGTACATCAGACTTCAAACGTAATCCGTTCCAGATGACTGTTCACAATACAATTTGTTCAAAATATGAAATATATATCCCCATAAGAAATAAAGGGAACTAGGATAATTCGTTTCAGCTGTGTTTTACCCTACCCAAAACCCCAAATTCCCATCGGGTCCCCTTATACCATAGGATAGAGTTCTAAGGTAAATTACAGGTTAATTACAGTCAACCGGCAAAAAATAATGATAAATTCTTGATAAGCAACCAAAATACTATAGAAAAAGTAAATTTCCAAGTAAATACTCGATGCGCCACTAATGCTTACATCTATCAAAGGAATCGATAGTGTGTGTGTACCATTATGTCTGTGAGAGACAGACAGAGAGAGAGAAAGAGTGTAATTAGCACATATGATTGTTGACGTGTTTAAACTTGGATCTATCTTAAGTGCATGAAAGAGATTAATTATGCCACAATGCTACAATGCATCAACTTACTTTTGGCAAATGGCAGAATTTATAATAAACATGAGGATTTCACAAACAAATAAGTAATAAATAAAGAATGCAAGAAAAGGAATGAAAGATTAACTTTCACAAGGAAGTCATTTAAACAAACAATCAAAGGCACGTGGTGCCAGTGTGTTTACTATGGAGCTGAGTTACTTTTAAAGTGTAAACAAATTTTTAAAAGCAATTGTCACTAGATAGGTATTTTACCGTAAAAAAGAAGTGATTTTGGCAAATCGAGTGTAAGTGAAAGAAATGGACGAATAATCATCCCAGCCCAGCTGTTTAGTCAGTAGGAAGCAGATGCCTGTCTTCCCCCTCCTCTCCTCTTTATTGTCTCACCCAGCGCACCAAACACTGGCTCAAGTAAGACTTTTTTTTATGACTGTGTTGCATTTGATTGTTTTCAATGTTTTAACATTGTTAAATTTATTGTGAAATATATTATTTTTTATGTGGACTGGTACTGCTTTTACGTACATATTATAGCAAAGATTTTAGTCTTTTCTTCTCTCCTCAACAATATCACAATGCATGATAACTTAAAGTCATTCATTCATTACTGGCAGTCCCTGCTTATCGGCAGACTCTGTTATTGGTGATCCAGTTTCATGGCACTTGTTGATTTTTGGTGCCACAATGCGCTGATTTCTGGTAATTGGTGTGAATAATAGAGTTATGGCACCGTTACATAACTAAGAGAGATGCCTTAACCAGTTATCAGTGCCAAAATGACAAATTTTTTATCTATTTGTATTTTCCATAGCTAACAAACCTTCGGTCTTAACAATAGGATAGTGGACGCCTCTCCCTCTCCTTTGCCACGAGTAGGGGGATGCCTGGCAGGCCAGTGGGCCAAGTGGCAAAGTTATGGAGTTGAGAAATGGGTGGTAGATGTTCTGTGGGTGGGATATCTACTACCATTCAACTCCTCTTCCCCCCCCCTCTCGGACAGACCCTTTCTCAGTCAGACGTATGATCGCGACTTCCCGAAGTTCTTAGCTCTTCGGGATGTGTTGAAAATGCTGAACAAGAGTGCAATAGAGGAAGTAAAGCATCCTTCTCTGGAGTTTTAGTCGCATTTTCCTGGTACCAAAAGCGACAGGCGACTGGAGACCGGTAATCGACCTTTCCACCCTGAATCATTTTGTCAGGAAGACAAGTTTCAAGATGGAGATGCTGTGGACAATGTTAACAGCAGTAAGGGACAACGACTTCTTGCTGTCAATAGACCTAAAGGATACTTACTTCCAGATCATTATTCACCCTCCGTCCAGGAAGTTTCCGCTTCACTCTGGAAGAGCAGATATATTGGCTCAAGGTCCTGTGCTTCGGGTTGACCACGTCCCCTCGGGTGTTCACAAGGGTCTTTGCCCTCATCTCAACATGGGCTCATGCTCAAGGGATTCACCTATTGAGGTACCTTGACAACTGGCTGGTCTTAGCAAACTCCAAGGAGAAACTGCTGGACAGAGACAGTCTTCTTCAGTTTTGTCAGAAGCTAGGCATAATAGTAAACCTAGAGAAGTCGAATCTCGTTCCCAGCCAGAAACCTCTTTATCTAGATATGGTTACAGATACAGCAGCATCTAGATTTTTTCCATCGGACCAGAGGTTGGAAAAGTTGTGGTTAGTGGAACGCAAGTTCCTATCACGACCAGAACAGCCAGCTCACCAGTGGCAGGTCCTTCTGGGGATTTTGCATCTTCATCTTTGGTCTCTGCAATGGAGATTGAAAGAATTCTGGTCCCTGGCAAGAGATTCCACTCTTCAGATAGTTCATAAGTCCGAAGAGGTGAGGCAAGACCTTTGTTGGTGGTTGGACGACCAGAATCTTTTGGTGGGTATGCCTCTGCGTTCTCCCCCTCCAGACTTCCTTCTGTTTTCAAATGCCTCCATCACGGGTTGAGGTACTCATCTAGGAGACCTCATTGTGTCAGGTGTTTGGGGTGCGGAAGACAAGCTGCTACACATCATCGTTTTGGAGTTGAAGGCAGCTTTTCTGGGTCTGAGAGAGTTTCAGGAGAAGGTATAGGGTCATTCAGTGGTTCTGATGTCCAACAACACCACAGTGGTCGCCTATGTGAACAAACAGCGGGGGGCCTAGTGTCTTGTCACCTCCATTCGTTAATGGTCGAGTTACACCAGTGGACAATTGACAACTCAGTGGAGCTCTCTGCCAGACACATTCCAGGCAAGAGGAATGTGGTCGCCGACAGGCTGATTCGTCAGGACCAAATCCTGAGTACGGAGTGGTCTCTGCATCAGGTTGTGGCAGACAGGCTCTTTCAGGTTTGGGGGAGGCCTATGCTAGACCGCTTCTCAACGCACTTCAACAGGAAGTTGGAAGTTTACTGTTCGGTGGTTCCAGATCCTCTTGCTCTAGCAGAGGACACCTTCCAACACCCTTGGGACAACCTCGAGGTGTATGCCTTTCCTCCGTTTTGCCTGATGCGTCAAATTCTGAATAGGGTAATGAGTTCTCGAAATCTCAGGATGACTTTGGTAGCTCCTATGTGGCTGCAAGGGGAATGGTTCCCGGACCTTCTGTCCCTTCTGTCAGAGGTTCCAAAAGAGATTCCCCCGTGGCGGCAGCTTCTTCCCAGCCTCATGTCGAAAGGTTTCACTCTGTAGAATCCGTCTCTTTATAGATGGAGGTAGAATCCGTCTCTTCACAGATGGAGACTATCAAGTATCTCCTCCGAGTGAGAGGTTTTTCTCAGGGAGCAGTGGGACGTATGTCCAGTTACCTCAGGAAGTCCTCTTCAGCCGTTTACCACGCCATACACAGCCTATTTTCGGTTATCTGGGATTTCCGTTTTTCATCAAGCTATTGGAACGGAACCCCCACCAATAACCAGGGACTGCCTGTATTCCTCAAAAATACAAACGCTCCCTCCCTCTATCTCAAGTTAGCTGTACATCAGATATTTTCAAGTGGCTAGGAACCAATTGGTTACCTAGCAACGGGGACCTACAGCTTGTGGGATCTGAACCACATTACATTGAGAAATGAATTTCTAATCACCAGAAATAAATTCCTCTGATTCAACGCTGGCACAGTGGGAGGCAAACTCATGACAAATGAACTGGTAGGCGAGCACGTAAACCACTCATCCGAGGAACTTTACTGCTAGCTCAGTTAAGACTTATTTTTTTATTGCTTCTGTATTGCATTTGATTGTTTTCATATTTTATCATGATGTTTAAATATATCGGGAAGCTCCCTTTTTTTAATGTGAATTGCTGTTGCTTTTGCAGTAGAATAGGCATAAAGAATGTCAAAGATTAGTTACAGTTAAGGGTAATACAATATAGTACAATACTTACGGTACATGTCTAGATAGTTAGAATGACTGCAGAAGCTGGCATGAGAGTTTTAGTAGTTAATATATAAACAATGTCCTTTGTCAGTCTTATACAGTCACAGTGTCCTACTGTCTTAGTAGGATAATGTAAAATATTGTAAGTATGTGTGCCTAATAGTCTGGACAGTAGTTAGTAACATCATTATTAGTGGAGCTTTTGTTTCCTAGAAAGCGTCATTTCTAGTTGGCGCCTTGCCGGTCGTCTCTGTTCTTCTTAGAAATCTCTCTCAGTTGAGGTATTAAGTCCTCTTAATTTTTATTATAGGAGAGATGATTGAATGAGATAGAAATATTACAATACTGCACCCCTCCACCCTTGGTAAAAGATATCCCCCTTGCAATACTGTAACCCCTCCACATTTAGTAAAAACAAAATATAAAAGCATCCCCTTTTAAATATTAGCCGAGACTACAAATCCATTTTAACAACAGGCCTTCTACTTGAGAGGACCACCTTATACGTACAACGATACGGGGGAGTATGACAAGCAGGTTCCACTCTCTCCTGAATACATGGAGAAGACAACTGTGTTGCTTCATCTGAAACAAATGGCCTAGTCAGAAAACTAGCTGAAGCATTATTAGGTGGGGTATAATTTCAAATTATTACTGGTGATTCAAGTGGGAGATGCAACTTACGAGGAGTGCCTGTATGCTCTGTCCTTTGTGCTTGCTGACGGTTCATAACCTTAGATGACACAACATCAGCAGGCCATAATATGTAGATCCCACTGAGAGTGCAGGCATCTACCAAACATTAATTCCGCTGGCAACATACAGGTTAACCTACAGTAAAACAGAAATCGGTCCAAAGTGTCCTGTACAGATGACTTAGAAGTATGAAGTTCCTTTTTCAGAGTTTGCACCATTTTTTCTGCTAACTCATTAGTAGAGGGTTTGTATACTGCAGTAGTAATGTGCCTAATACCACCATTCTTACAAAAATCATTAAACTCTTGAGAGATAAAACACATACCATTATCAGGCAATCAAAAAAGGGAGGCCAAACTGGGAAAAAGAATGTAAACACTGAATAGTTTCCGTAGCAGTACATGCAGGCCTCCGTTTAACGGCAGCATCGTTTAACAGCTATCTGGTCTTATTGCGCTTGTCTAGCAACGCTATTAACTGGATTTGTGCTGATCTCCAGTTAGCAGCACTGATCTCTAGTTAACAGCAGCACCAATCTCTGGTTAAATGTGCCATTAAGCAGGTTTTTAGTGCTGTTATTGCCAATTTTTGGCTGGTGGCATCAGCTTAGAACGCAATCCCCACCATTAATCAGGGACTGCCTGTAGTACCTGACGTAGGATACACATCCAACCACTTGGAGTGTGTGTCCATTACCACAAGAAAATAGCAACCACCTACGGGTCCTGCATAATCAATGTGAGGTCAATGCCAAGGGAGAGTAGGCCATTCCCAAGGTTGCAGTTCCGCCTTGGGCAGCATTGCTCTTAGAGATAAACAGTCAAGACACGAGTTTGTCAAATTTTCCAAATCACTATCTAGCTAAGGCCACCAAAAAATAACTACGTGCAAGCTCTTTTATACGCATAGAACCCAAATGTCCAATGTGTAGTTCTGCTAACAAACTAGCCCTTAGTTTAAGTGGAATGACTACCCCAGATCCCCATAAAGCACAACCATTTTGTAGAGAAAGTCCTAGTAATTTTAGTCCAGCCTAGCTCACAAAAGCATAAAACTCTAGCTAGTGTAGGATCCTTACAAGTTTGTTCCTTGATATCAGCATTATTTAAAGGTAAAGATCCAGGAAACTTACTAAATTAATCCAATCAGCTGGTACTGGGGTAGAGTCTGTAGCAGACATCAGGGAAAGACTAGGGTATCTGCAGTACCTAAAAGTGTACCTGACTGATGACGGAGTGTGAATTTATAAGCCTGGAGTAGTAAAGCCCAATGTTGAATCCAACCTGAAGACAGGAGGAATACTCTTATCAGGTGAGAAGATTCCCAGCTGGGGTTTGTGATCTGTCACAACTGTGAAATTACTCTGACCCCACAAGTAATAGTAAAACTTGTGTAAAGCCAATACAATACCAAGGGCTTCTTTCTCCACTTCGCATAGTTACGTTCTGACGTTCTGCTGAAGTTAGCGTGCATGAAGCAAAATATATAGCTTTCTCCACTCCATCCCCTAAGTGACAAAGAACAGCTCCAATACGAGCTGCTGTCTGCAACAACAACCTGTGGTAACTTCGGATCAAAATGAGAGCGCTGGAATTCATGAGTGTCTTCTTACACTCTTGAGAATGCAGATTCTTGTTCTTTACCCCATGCCCAAGCAGCTTTTACTTTTAGCAGATGATTCAAGAGTTCTAACTTACTAGATGCTTGAGGCAAAAACCTCCTACATTAAGTTAATAAGCCCTAGAAAGGCTCGCAACTGAGTGGCATTAGAGGGGGCAGGATCTTCTGCGATAGCTTGGACTTTTTCCACAGTAGGATGGATACCTTCCTATTCAATCACATAGCTTACGTATGAAACAATAGTAATGCCAATAGTACATTTCTCTAAGCTTAACCGTAGACTGGCGGTGTGAACCACTGCTAAAACCCACCTTAGACACTTATTATGTTCTACCTCGGAAGCATCTGTAATTAGAATATTGTCCAGATAGCAAAATACACCAGGGATATCCTTCAACAACTCCGCTAGAAAATTCCTGTACCCACTGAGATCCTAAAACTTAACTGGTTATACTGAAACAACCCTCTGTGAATATTTATTACTGTACATATACGAGGGTTGTCCGTAAAATAAGGTTTCCAAGGAGCTGCAGTTGCAAGGAACACAGTTACGCGGGATCCGGTGACACTGGCGTGTAGCTTGGTTGCCCTTCACAAAACTGAATAGGCTCTTGTTCTAAATTCTTTGCAATATAATAGCTTTTCTGACAAACAATATAACAAGTCACTGACACCATATATCAGCCCATGCTTAACTGTTTAAGATAAAAATGGTAAACTATTCAAAATATTTACCTGTAAATTACCAATAAGGTACCTTGGAAATCATAAGAACACACACCAAATACGTATCAATTTTCCATCTTCTTCTATCTGAGATATTCATTCTACTGGAGTGGGAGGGGAATTATGTAAAGCACTGGTTGGTATACTGTATAACAAGGGAAAAGTTTTTTTTAAAGTCTGTGTTCCTTCTCAAATAAAAAGCATAATATTTCAAGTACACTTAAAGCCAGTTTTGTAACAGTTAAACTTTTTGAATATGAAACCTTGGAGTAGATATCTGCAAACTGTGGCACAGACAACATTAAAGGTTGTACTTCCTTAGACCTAGTATGTCACTAGTTAGTAACAACTTGAAGGCAATGCACATAACACTTTTAACTATACTGAATGGTCATTGCTGCTCCTCTCTGATTTGTTTAAATATTGACCAGCTTCAGTACACACCAACACATGACAGCTAGCAATGAGCTTTCCACATTATATAAGATAATCTCAGAAACAGTATCTGCATATGAAACACAAAAATAAATTTACACAAGGACCTTGAACGATTTCCTAACAAATGCTCTATTTATGTAATCCAATCTGAAAAGACAAGTGAAAAATACCATGATGGATTCTCAGTAAAAGGAGGCCTAGGAGGTTTGGTAGTACTGTATAAATAGATTACTGAGAACTGAACTATGCAGGGAACACAAAAGCAAACTGTATCTGCAGATTTATACTTCTTGAGCATGAACTTCACCAAAATTGTAATCATCATCATCCAACACTCCTGCCTAGTGTCCGTTCCAAAATAAAGTTAGATTAATGAGGCACTCCATAACAGCATGAAAACCAATGAAACACAGCCTAATGTCAAGGAACTCCCTCTTGCAGTTACATGCAAAAAGCACAGGAGATACTGGCAGTCAGGCCTAATATGGAAGACTGTTTGGGAGAGTATTTCCATTTATCTAGATGACAATTTTATTTTCCTGGAAAAATGCTACTTCTGACAGCTTGTCTAGAGCAGCATTTTTGCTACACACTGCCCATAAGTCTTTAGCCAAAGACACCCCTGTACCATATCCTAGTAGAATTATTGTTTACAATACCAGCAGATATCCAATTCTGTCCCAAAAAGCCTGTGACCCTTGGCATTTTAATCCCTGGAATCAACTATAAAATATCGCTTTTCCTACACTACATGCTCTTAATCAATGACACTGATGTGATAAAAGTATCTTATAAGAAATTTAGTTTAAACTATTTGTCCTTGCAACCTTTTGCAAAAACAAAAATTATATAATTTCATAAATCATTCAAGACTAGCCATGTTTATGCAGGCAGTTATTACTAAAAATGAGCAAAGTTATATATGCAATGTTATTAAAAATAGATATATAAAATAACAGAATAGTACCGCATTTTAAAGCTTTTATACACAGACACATTATCATACATATAATTATAATCATACTGACAAATGATTTGCCATGCTTTATTTACCATGCAGCTGTGTTCAGTTAAGGATCTTGAGGGCTAAGCCTTTGTACTGCCTCATTACATACCAGTTAAAACTTAATTTTGCATAAAATTTTTCACTAAAAATAATTTGATACCTTTCATGAAAATTAAACAAAAAATTTAGCCATACCTTCAATAAGTTTCCTGCACATTCAACAGATATTTGCAAAATAGTGTCCAAACAGACATAGTTATAAAGAATAGTGTACCCAGTCCATCTGAACTCTCATAAGGTGGCCCAAGGGGTATGGTCTTTAAAAAGTTACAAAAAATTATATGAAATATATGTTTTGTTTTCTAAACACTAAAATTCGATGACTGAAATTAAAAATTGTACCAAAATATTTTGAAAGATTTTGGGATTATAACTGTCATTCATTGTCAAATGAAATCTGAGCATTCACTTAAAATATATTTTATTTTTAATGTACCTCTGGTTTTGAGGGGTGACCAAAGTTAAACAAAGTACTGTCCCATTCACAAAAGGAATAATACAACCTTTGCAAGACTTTCTTTATGTATTAACTGTCATGGCCCTCTTGTAGGTTTAATATATTTTAATATATTTTTCTGATGAAAAACTATTTTTGTTCATAGTTTCATGACTTTCAAAAAACTTGAATTTTTTCTGCTAACTACTTGGATCCTTTGAAAAATGAAACCCTCTCCCCTGGATCTATTTACTCATCACCACCCACACTATTGATAAACCCAGCACATTCATGTTATTTTTTCAATATGATAGACTAAAGCTATCTCATAATGATATGTGGGACACTTACGTTTAATATAGTAATAATTGGTGTGAACTGAATTTTTTTTATCTACTAAATAAGCTCAGATAGCAAATATATTTCTTACCTTTCACGAACAAGCGGAGCTGGCTGCTTTGTGCGACGCGGAGTATCATTTGAAGTATCACCTGTAGTCTGGATAGAAGTGGGAGGAGTTGTTGATGAGAGTGGTGGAGGATGAGTAATGCCCACTCCACTTGTATCTGGATTGCTGCCAGCCCTTAAATGGAAATAAAATAAAAATTACAGTTTACAACTGAAACTAAATACATACAAAAATTCAATCAACATAGTAGTACAGTGGTTCCCCCGTATTTGCGGGGGGATGCGTACCAGACACTGGCCCCCCACCTCCCTGAATACTAGTTGGAATCCATATAAAAATGCTTAAAACAGCTTATTTTGTTAGTTAAAACTAGAAAATCACACTAAAAATTTGTATATATTTTTTTAATAGTTTCATCACAAAAAGTGCATTTAATGATATAATCGATAAAAAAAACAGGAATTTGTGGATATTTCACTTAGAAAAATACCGCAAATAATAGGGAAATGTTGCAGAGAGAAATCCACAAATGTGTGTCTGCGAATCTGGAGAACACGAATATGGGGGGTCCCTGTATATGCTGGGGATGTATACCATACCCCACCCCCCAGGAATAGCTAGAATCCTTGAATACTTAGAACCCCAATAAAAATGCCTATTATGTTAGTTGAAACTCAAGAAAAACCCACTAAATATACTTATACCTGGTTTTTTTTATATAGTTTTATCACAAAATTTAATCAAGAAACAGATATGAAAATACTGTAATTTGTGGATACTTTTCATAGAAAAATAATGCGAATAGGCAAATTTCCTGCAAATAATGGGTAAATATGGTCCATAGAGAAATCTACGAGTAGGTGAGTCCGCGAATCTACAGAACACAAATACGGACAGTCCACTGTACTCTGTTAAGAATATGCAAAGGTTAACAAGAGTGAATTTCTGTAGTTATATACACAAAAATACTTCAAATTAATTCCAAATATATATATCTATATATATATATATACACATATATATATGTATATATACACATACACAGTGGTCCCCCGGTATTTGCGGGGCATGCGTACCAGACCCCCCGTGAAGTTAGAACCCACGAATAGTTAGAACCCCTATAAAAATGCTGAAAATAGCCTATTTTGTTAGTTAAAACTCAAGAAAATCCCACTAAAAATGTTTATACTTGTTTTTTTAATAGTTTTATCACAAAAAGTCCATTTTATGATGAAATTGATAAAAAAAAAAAATAAAACAGGAATTTGTGGATGTTTCTCATAGAAAAGTACCGTGAATATGCGAATTTTCCGCGAATAATGCGGGGAAACGTTCCCTAGAGAAATCAGCGAAAGTGAGAGTCCGCGAATCCGGACAACGCAAATACACGGGGTTCCACTGTATATATATATATATAAAATAATAATAATAAGAGGAGCTCATGAGAACACCAAAATATACAGAAAATACTATATTTCAGAGACAGCTGTCTCTCTCTTTGGGTAGATGAATGATTAAAGTTACAGAAAAGGTGGCATATATACTAAGAGATCCATCCACAGTTAAGCCAATTTAGGTCACTCCCACCTTCTTTAATCCTATTAAGCATTGGTTGAATGAAAACTTTGTCAATGACA
The DNA here is from genome assembly GCF_015104395.2 of Macrobrachium nipponense. NCBI lineage: Eukaryota > Metazoa > Arthropoda > Malacostraca > Decapoda > Palaemonidae > Macrobrachium > Macrobrachium nipponense. The sequence continues at coordinate 31,530,762 of NC_061101.1, forward strand.
TCTGAATCCCATGCACCCTTTGAGATATTCATTACCTGTTTCTGTTTAAGCAAGGGCAATTCTATCATCTGACTCTTGTACCGAGAGTTGCTGCTATAAATTATGTGTGACAAATTCCAGTTTATTCTTTGGTTATATTCACTTATATTTTCATCTGTCAGTACAAGAGTTAGATGATAGAATCAGCTTTGATTAGACAGAGACAGGTAATAAACATCTCAAAGGGCACATGGGAATCAGATGTCTTCGATAAAGTTTTCACTCAACGCTTGAGAGGATTAAAGAAGGATTATCAGTGGGAGTGACCTAAATTGGCTTAACTGTGGATGGATCTCTTGGTATAAATACCACCTTCTCTGTAACTTTTCTCAATTATCTACCTGAAGACAGAGACAGCAGTCTCTGAAAAATATACACTCTCTCTCTCTCTCTCTCTCTCTCTCTCTGTCTCTCTCTCTCCTCTCTCTCTATATATATATATATATATATATATATATATATATATATATATATATATATATATATATATACATATATATGTATATGCATAAATCTATATATATATATATATATATATATATATATATATATATATATATATATATATATAAAACTAAAAATTGGCAATAACAGCATTAAAAACCTTCTTAACGGTGCTGTTAACCAGATATCGGTGCCATTAAATAGAGATCAGCGCTGCTAACTGGGGACTGGCGCCGAAAACCCACTAACAGCGTCACCAGACAAACACTGTAGAACCTTATAGCCGTTAATATATATATATATATAATATATATATATATATATATATATATATATAGATATATATATATATATATATATACATACATACATACACACACACACACAGGCAGTCCCTGATTATTAGTGGACTCGGTTAATGGTGATCCAGTTTTACGGCACAATAATGCACTGA
>NC_061101.1:31532198-31557198 GCF_015104395.2 Macrobrachium nipponense
TAGGCACACGTTTTTTGTAGTGGATTGATTTGATTTTGGTTTGGATTTCTCTTGATAATATGTCAGGGTCTAGTACAGCTAGCGCTAGATTTTTGCTCTAGGACTGATTGTAGAGGTAGGCTACTGAAAGCTTCAGTAGACCCACATACGGTATGGTAAGAGTTTGCAGGGAGCATGAATGTGTATGAAAGCCGTTGCAAGGAGTGCGAAAGATTAACAGATTCTGAGTGGAAGGCGTATGATACCTATCTTAGGAAACTTGAAAAGGATAGGTTAAGGAGGTCTTCCTCCAGGAGTGTTTCAGGTGTGCAAGAAATTAATGTTTCTCCTGTTAACCCTCCTTCTGTTAATGCTCCTAACCCTGTAGTGTTGCCTCCGGGCCCTGAAGCAGTGTCAGTAGAGAGTAATACTTTGTCCTTAATTTTGGAGTCGATTCGTAATTTAGAATCGAAAGTGTTGGCTCTTGAGAGCAAAAGTGATGTGCAGAAGTGCAGTGATACCCCTTGTGTAGTGGAGGGTGCGTCAGATCGGCCTCGTTTCGCCTCTAGGCCTGGACCTCTGCTTGACTCCCAGGACCTGGGGAGGGAGCATGTCGAAAGCCGAAGGAGGGTTACAAGGAACCCCCACCGATCTGGCGTGCCTTCGGCAGTTACTGATGAAAATCCCCAGACTGCCAGGGAGCGTGCGCGTGCACGTCCTCCTCAGGAGTGTTTTTTCGTCATCGGAGGCTTCATCCCCACGTAAAGGGTGGAGTTCTCACGGTGCTTCCCGTCCGCTGAAAAGGACGGCGCGTGTTGTTGCCACGCTTCACGTCCTAGTTCTCCGAATTTGCGATCTTCTCCTGACAGTGCGTTCGCTGCTTTTCCGCCGCAGAAAAGGCGTGTAGAGAGTCTTCGGAACTTGGATTCGGTAGTTCGTGTGAGCGATACAGTCGCTCTAGAGCTCGGGAGGAGGCCGTACCTGGGAGGAGGAGGGAGGCGTCCCCTCGCCGCTCTCCTGCTCACAGGATCAGTCCCTCCCCGGAGCAGGAAGATTCGCCAACCAAGAGGATGATTCAGTCACTGCAGCAGCAACTTCAGGACGTTCTTGCTTCTAGAGAGTCTCTTCCGCGTCGTAGAAAGGATGAGAAGCTTCCTGTGAAGAAGTCAAGACCTTCTCTTTCTCCTCGCTCGCCTCTCTCTTCGTTCGAGTCTCCCTCTAGAGTTCGTTCTGCTCCCCAGCAGCTCTCTAGAGGAGGTGAGAAGTTCGTTTCTCGCTCTCAGGATGAGATATCTCCCGCTCGCAAGTCTTCGAATGTTCGCAAGCGAGCGGTGGACGCTGAGCGCGCTTCCGTTGCCGCCAAACGCGCACCTGTTGTTGATAAACGTGCACCAGTGGACGGCAGCCGCGCGCTGGCGGCCGCTCGGCGCGCGCCAGCGGACGCCAAGCGTGCACTAGTGGACGCTCGGTGTGCGCCAGTGGACGCCAGCGTGTTTTAGTAGATGTTCGAGCGCGCACCTGTCGGCGCCAAACGTGTGGATTCGGACGCCAAGTGCGCGCTGGTGGACGCCAGTTCCTCACCAAACGCAAGTTCAGGGGAAGAAGGAACCCTACCTGTTAGTCATTTTTCTTCAGAGTTCCTCCTACTTCTCCAGTTTCTGAGGAAGAGTTTAGCGATAATTTAGTCGAAGCAGAGGAAGAGTCAGCAGCCAGTTCCTGTCTCATCGGACTATAAGTTTTTGATGCGTCTTCTGCAGTCGGAGTTTGGAGAAACTTTCCAACCGAACGCCCTCGTACTCCCCTTCTCAATTTTTCTTCTTTTTAAAGCATCGAAGGCATCGGGGTTCGTTAAAATGAAGAAGTCGCTTTCCACGAAGCAAGCGTTCCGGAAAGTCCATGAGTGGATGGAGAAGAGGAAAGCGTCAGGGAAAGTCCTCTTTGGCTTTACCGCCATCAAGACTCTGCGGTAAAGGAGGCATGTGGTATGAGACGGGAGAGGACGTAGGTGTTGAAACTACCAGTCCTCTGCTCAGGGTGATTTCGGGAGCATCGTGGACGCCTCCAGAAGAGCCCTTCTGTCTTCATCAAAAGTCACTTGGACCCATAACGAGTTCGACCTTCCTTCCATCTAAAAGGCCTCTTCATGGACTCTAGGAGGTCTTCAACTTTGTCTCGACTGGTGTCTTGGAGTTTTTGGATGCCAGGTCGAGGAGTTCTGATACTATTAGTCTGGGGGAGCTGTCCAGTGTACTTTCTTGTATGGACAAGGCCGTCAGGGATGGTTCTGAGATTGGCTACTCACTTTAGCTCGGGGATTCTCAAGAAGAGAGCACTCTTCTGTAACTTCACAGCCAAATCCGTCTCTCCTCCATCGCGCAAAAGGCGGACTTGCTTTTCGCTCCGTTTTCAGACAGCCATCTCTTCCCCCAGACTATGGTTAGGACATAGCATCGAGCCTTCAGGAGAAGGCAACGCAAGATCTTCTGGCTCAGTCTTCTAGAAGACCAGCAGCTGCTTCATCTTCTGGAGTTTTGTTTACCAAGAAACCGAAGCCCTTTCGTGCTGGATCTTCCTCGAAAACAGCCTCCCGAGGAAGAGGCTCTTCCAGAGGAAAAACCCCTGCTCCGTCAAAGAGTAGGAAGTGATTTGGAAGTCCTTCAGACGCCGGTAGGAGCCAGGCTTCTTCTGTTCGCGAAAGCCTGGGAAGAGAGAGATGCCGACCCTTGGTCGCTAGATGTTGTGAGGAAAGGTTACAGGATCCCGTTCTTGAAGTCACCCCCGCTATCCTCAACACCAAAGGATTTATCTCCCTCTTATCGAGGAGAGAAACAGAAAAAAAAAAAGTGCTTTCGATCTGCTGGAACAAATGATCGAGAAGCAAGCGGTGATGAACAGGTCTTCGACCAAGAATCTCCAGGATTTTACAACCGTCTGTTCCTGGTGCCGAAACATTCGGGGGGGTGGCGACCCGTCCTCGATGTCAGCAGCCTAAACCTCTTCGTCATAAAGAAGAAATTCAAGATGGAGACGCCTCAATCTGTGCTGTCAGCTTTGAGACCGGGGATTTTATGGTCTCACTAGACCTCCAAGACGCGTATTTTCACGTCCCCATCCATCCCCAATCAAGGAAATACCTCGATTTGTCCTGAAGGGAAAGTATTCCAATTCAGGGCACTTTGCTTCGGTCTGACCACAGCGCCGATGGTTTTTTCACCATTCTGATGAAGAACGTGGCAAGGCTGCTTCATCTGGAGAATATAAGGATCTCTCTCTACCTAGACGACTGGCTTATTCGAGCTTCATCGCGAGACCGGTGTCTGGAGGACCTGCACACGACCATGTCGTTAGCGAAGTCCCCTGGGGCTTCTGGTAACCTCGAAAAGTCGCATTTGACTCCTTCTCAATCTTTAGTCTATCTGGGGATTCAGATGGACTCAGTGGCTTTTTGGGCTTTTCCGTCCCAGGGGCGACAACTTCAATGCTTGGAAAAAGTGGCGACCTTTCTGGGGAAGGAAACATGCTCGGTGAGGGAATGGATGAGTTTTGCTGGGGACCATTTCCTCACTGGAGAAGTTTGTTTCTCTGGGAAGGCTGCACCTCAGACCTCTTCAATTCTTCCTAGCCAACAGTTTGGAAGAACAAACAAGATCTGGAGGCGACCTTGTGTTTAACGAGAGAGGTGAAGGATCACCTAAGTTGGTGGTCAGATCCACGGAAGCTCGCAGAAGGGCTCTCCCTCAAACTTCGGAACCCCGACCTAGTGTTGTTTTCCGACGCGTCGTCCACGGGTTGGGGAGCAACACTAGGAGGGAAAGAAGTGTCGGGCACCTGGAGAGGGAACAGGTGCCCTGGCACACCAATCTGAAAGAGCTGTCAGCAATTTACCTGGCTCTCAGGTTCTTCCAAGAAGAAGTATCCGGCAAAGTCATTCAGATCAACTCGGACAACACCACAGCACTGGCATACCTAAGAAATCAAGGGGGAACTCACTCGCCTTCTCTGTTTGCCATCGCAAGGAACTCCTTTTATGGGCGAAGGCACAAGAAGTCACTATCCTGACAAGGTTCGTGTCAGGAGTACAGAATGTTCGAGCGGCGGGACCTTCTCAGTCGACGAGGACAGCTTTTGCCGACAGAGTGGACCCTTCACCAAGAAGGTTTGCCAGTCGCTGTGGGACCTGTGGGGTTGTCCGCAGGTGGATGTCTTCGCAACTTCCAGGACGAAAAGACTTCAGCTGTATTGCTCCCCAGTTTTTCTGGACCCAGAGCAGTTCGCAGTAGACGCCCTACTTTTGGAGTTGGTCGGGTCTAGACATATACGCTTTTTTTCTTTTCCCCCGCTCAAGATCCTCGGGGTGAAGTGATGAGGAAGTTCGCGGCGTCGGAAGGAGCGAGGATGACACTCATCGCCCCTTCTGGCCGGCAGCCGACTGGTTCACAGAGGTGATGTCCTTCCTGGTAGACTTTCCGAGGACTCTGCCCTTAAGGAAAGATCTACTCAGACAGCCCCACTTCGAGAGGTACCACAAAAACCTCCCCAGCTCTGAGTCTGACTGCGTTCAGACTATCAAGAAGTTGGCCAGAGCGAGGGGTTTTTCAAGACCTGTGGCGAAGGCGATTGCCACCGCAAGGAGGCCCTCCTCAATCGCTCTGTACCAATCGAAGTAGGCTGTCTTCAGATCCTGGTGCAGGAAGAAGGGCATTTCCTCCACCACAACCTCTGTGAGCCAGATAGCTGACTTCCTTCTTTTATCTGAGAGAGGAATGAAGTTGGCTGTTCCCAACTATTAAAGGCTACAGGAGCGTGCTTTTCTGTAGTCTTCAGGCACAGAGGACTCGATTTGACTAATAATAAAGACATTCATGATCTCATTAGATCTTTCGAGACTAAGAAGGTCATCCAGCCTAAAGTACCCTCGTGGAACTTGGATGTGGTGCTCAAATTTTTATGTCGATCACTTCGAACCGCTTCATTCAGTTTCTATCAGAATCTGACGAAGAAAACGATCTTCCTAACCGCTCTGGCGACGGCGAAGAGGGTTAGCGAAATCCAGGCCATTAGCAAACAGATTGGTTTTCAGCAGTAATGCGATTTGTTCTTTAAGTCCCACGTTCTTAGCAAAGAACGAGAATCCTTCCAACCCGTGGCCGAGGACCTTTGAAATCAAAGGTTGTCAGAAATAGTGGGAAATGAACGTGAGAGATTCCTGTGTCCTGTCAGGGCTCTAAAGTTCTATCTGCAGAGAACTAAAGCTTGCAGAGGTTCGTCTGACAATTTGTGGTGTTCAGTGAGGAAGCCTGATCTTCCTATGTCGAAAAACGCACTGGCGTTCTTCATCAGAAGTACGATTAAAGAAGCTCATGATAAGTGCAGTGATAGTGATTTGAAGCTTCTGAAAGTGAAAGCTCACGAGGTGAGAGCTATTGCTACTTCGGTAGCTTTTCACAAAAATATGGCGCTCAAAGTATTTTGAATGCCACATTTTGGAGAAGCAATTCGGTGTTCGCTTCACACTACCTGCGGGAGGTGAAAGTGACATACGAAAATTGCTTCTCCCTCGGACCATACATTGCTGCAGACACTGTTTTGGGGGCAGGAGGTAACACTCATCCTATCCTTTAGGGATTAGGGGGGGTTTTTAACTTGTGTTTTATGGTTGTGGGGTGACCGCCTGGGGCGAGTCTCCCTTCCATTAGCTTAGTTAAGTGGGATACCTTTGGTAAACTAGCCAGGTGGTGGTATTTTTGTCTCGTTGCCCTCATTAGTATGGTCCATGGTCTAGTCACGTCGTGGTCTCGCCCCTGTTGACAGATCATCTGGAGTGCACCAGCTTCATAGGTCTCTACCTTGCTGGCAACTCTAGTAGCAAAAGCAGACTTACCGTGGCAGGTAATTACGAAGCCAGCTATGCTAACAGGTAAGGAACCAAGATATCAAATATCTGCATATATGTGTTTCCTAAATCCTCTATTTCTGTCTCTCCCACCACCAAAGGTGGGATTCAGCTATATATATCTGACAGGTAAGTTGCATGAACAAAATGATATTGTAATGATACAATTAAGTTTGTTCATACTTACCTGGCAGAATATATTAATTAATTAACCCGCCCACCTCCCTCAGGAGACAGTGGAAATAAAAATTATGAATAGAAAATGGGAATGGTTCCTGATACCCGCCTCCCAGCGGCAGGAATGGGTACTAACCACCTGACTCCCACTACGTGTGTCGTAAGTTTTAAATTCTGTCGGTCGTCGGAAATTATCAGCTATATATATATCTGCCAGGTAAGTATGAACAAACTTAATTGTATCATTACAATATCATTTTTTTTCCCCTCCGCGCGCCGATTCTCGGCCGAAAATCTCCGAAACGCGTAGGTCACTTCTCCTAATATTTGTGCCTTTTCATATTACCCTTTTTTTTAGAGGTTTATATATGGAAATGTGCGCAAAACGTGCACAATATAACAAAAGATATTGGAAACGTTGTAGCATTTATCATTTTTGAAATATTTGCATATAAAGTACGATAAGTACGAAAAAAACTACGATCGGTCAACTTTGACTCAACCGAAAAGGTCAAAAAACGCATTTGTAACATAAAAATCTTACAGTCTAGTAATATTCAATCATTTATCTTCACTTTAAAACATATTGCAAGTCTCTAGAAAAATATCTAGATTTTATGGTGAATATTTGAAAAAAATATTTTTATTCCGTCCGCGCACCAATTCTCGTCCGAAAATCTCGGCGGAAACGAGCAGGTCACATTCTCCTAATATTGTGCCTTTTCATATTACGCTTTTTTAGAGGTTTATATATGGAAATGTGCGCATAAACATGCACAATATAACAAAAGATATGGAACGTTGTCGCATTTATCATTTTTTTGAAATATTTGCATATAAAGTACGATAAGTACGGAAAAAACTACGATCGGTCAACTTTGACTCAACCGAAATGGTCAAAAAACGACATTTGTAACATAAAAATCTTACAGTCTGTAATATTCAATCATTTATCTCCAATTTAAAACATATTGCAAGTCTCTAGAACAATATCTCAATTTATGGTGAATATTTGAAAAAAATATTTTTATTCCGTCTGCGCACCTGATTCTCGCCGAAAATCTCGGAACGCGTAGGTCACATTCTCCTAATATTTGTGCCTTTTCATATTACGCTTTTTTTAGAGTTTTATATATGAAAATGTGCGCAAAAACATGCACAATATAACAAAAATTATTGGAAGGTTGTAGCATTTCTCATTTTTTTATATTTGCTATATAAAAAAAAAATTTTAAACAAAATTCGACATTCGGTCAACTTTAACTCGTTCGAAATGGTCGAAAACTGCATTTGTAAGCTAAAACTCTTACAGTATCCGTAATATCAATCATTTTCCTTCATTTTGAAACAAATTGCAAGTCTCTATAACAATATTTCGATTTATGGTGAATTTTAAAAAAAAAATTACTTTTTACATCCGTCGCGCTACGAATTCATGCATCATTTTGTGATAATATTTTCTCTGTGTTGCTTTTATCGTTTTACAATGTGTTATATATCAAAATGATCGCATTTAGTGCACATTACAACGAAAAAAAAGCAACTTGTTACCTCTACCGTTTGGCGCACAGCGCGATTTGAATACATTATATATGAAATTTTGTTTTTTGTTGCGCTATCATATATCGCATTATTTATATATGATAATGATAATTTTTTTTCATTTCTGATGGTTGCATACTAAACTTCAAGCAATGACAAAAAAGGAGCCAAAAATGAACTCTTAATCTTGAAACTAAGCGCGCTGTGATTTTTTGAAAAAAATATTTTTTCCGCTTACGCGCTCACTCTCAAACCCCTCCGGCATACGGGAGTCATTTTTTTATTTACCGCTTCGGCGTTTAAGGGTTAATGACAATGCAATGTTTAACTTTAGGAAAATTTTAAATAAACACAGAAACAAACATGTCTCTGGGCAGTTTTGTTGGGCAACAGGCGTCCCAGTAACTCTCAAGCTGCTCCTAATGCCAGTAAAAAATGAAGAGAAGTAACCCAGATAGAGATCCTTGATACCTATCCTTCTGGAGGGAGATTCCCCTTCCAAACAATAACCTCTCCTCCCACTCCCCTCCTCTCTTATTCCATACCCTAACAACGTGTTTTCCATAAAGGTAAAAGTGATGTTCAATGTTTCCAAAGTAAAGGTAAAAGTGATTGTTAAATGTTTATTTATTTAATTTCATTAGTCATTTGTATTTTTCATGTTTTCTGTATGTAAAACTGTGGAGTATTCCCTGTAAAATGTATTTTAGAAAAATATTTTTGGGGTTTGGAAAGCATTGATTGTACTCTGATACACATCTTAGAATTCAATGTTTAAGTTTTGGAATTGTTGTGTAAGACGACACCAAATTTGTGCGTGGATTTTAAGATTTAAAGGTCATCTTATACGTGGAAATATACTGTATATTTTTTGGCATTGACAAAAAATATGGAGATATGGAACCAGTCATTTTTAGCTCATTTCTTATTTGTGGATGATCTATTTACTGCAAGTTTGCTTAACAAAACTGCACCAAGGTGTTTAACATTAGTTAAATACCTTCTGCTACATGGACATTTTTCAACAGTGGGTATTAGGTTGATCTTTTTGCTCGTTTTTCAAAGACTAGTTGGAAGTGATTCCGAATTATATAATATTGTGGTCATCAATTTTCTGGACAATTAAAGATGGGAAAAAAAGAAGGCTGCCAAGGAACAGTCACTTAAGGTTCATCAAGAATGGATGGTAAAATGTAATTATGTAACTGATGTCAAACTACTATGTGACAATGAAATGTGTATATGACCAGTGTCCATCACTTGTATTCCAGGTAAATGACTGTGGGTCATATGGTTATGAATGCTGTTCACATGACCAACTGATAGCTATTGGGTGCTTGATACTATTGTTTTCAGAACAAGTTTCTTGTAGTGAAGTAGTCGTTGAGAAAATGACAATGTTTGGCAGAGGAATGAAGAGTAAGAAAATAATATGGACAAGGAGCGAAACAGTTAGAGGAGTCTTGTAGTTGTGACAGTAGAGGCGTGACTGTAGTGAGAGACAAACAGTAGTCAGTTATGGTCTAAAAATTCTCATTATGAAAGACATATCCAAAATTATTATAGTTTAAAAACAGGTAAGCATCAGTAGATTTTAAAAGCTTTGCACACTGCAAGGATTGCTGTTGACTGCTGACATTAGGTGATAGCTGATGAAGAGAGAGACAAGTGTACGAGTGAATTAATAATATCTATGTAATCATCACAAATAACTAATTACTGTTGCAACTCAGTTTTGGTCTTTCATTCTTAGAGTAATAGGTATTTGCAGTGAGTTTTGTGTCTGTGAAACTTTAAAATTATTCTGATTGTCCTGATTTTCACTGGAGGGTCACATCTTACCTTATGAATTGACGATTGCTCTTTTCAGTGGCATAAAGGTAATAGGGAACTTCTTTGTGCATTTCCTCACTTCTTGCATATGCCCCAACAGCTGTTGTCACAATATATGTATGTTATGTTGGGGCTGTACTCAGTGCCTGCCTCATTCCCAATACTATTCATCACCTGTATGGTATACAAACAGTGTTTAGTAACTTATTATTCTTATTCTTATGAAATAAGATAAAGTATATATTTTTTATATTACTTAGTCACGGTCAGGTTCACTTTTTTGTAATAAAAATTAGAAAACTGGTTCAATAAGGTATATAGGTAGTGTTCGAGTTACGATAATCCAATTTATGATTGGTTAGCAATAATACTGATACGACAATATTTTGAAAAAAAATTTTGAATTTCGCTCGTAACAGGGGTGCAGGCCCAGTAACGTACAACCAGACAGCAAGAGAGACAGACCAAATTACAATAACCTAACTTATCCCATCTTCTAGTTAAATAAGTAAAGAAAAAAGCAAAAGAGAATTATGAAAGTTTTAACGTTTTACTTGTTTGGTAAATGTTTACAGCCATGAACAACCGAACAAGAAACAACATTTTGCCAAGTACAAAACCAAAATTGGATAACAACATCATTTGCTTGTATTTCAACCATCGCATGATAGTAAACAATTACCACAGTTATGTTATAAATGACATTATGTATATAGGAATGATATATTTTTTGGTAATAACTTTGTTCACTATAGATCAAAGATCAGCAAAGGAACATACTGTTAAATTTAAACAAAGTTGTAGCTGAAGCTGAGAACACTTTTTGACTGCTAATGACTGTTATTGTGCATCGTAACAAAGATAAAACTCCCGGAAACTTATCCAGCCAAACACAACCGTAGATAAAGTTGAGATAGAATCATTTTAATCAAAACTTCAGGTCTTGAAAGACTGCAGTTTACTGCTGTTTTCAAGCTGATGAAAAATAAATAACGTAACGTTAAACTCGTACTACAAAGAAATCAAGTGAAAATAGCGAACGGAATCATGTAATTTTCCTTACACAATAAACTGACCCACAAAGCAATCTAATAATGAAAAAAATAATTTAGGTCCCAATGTGAAAAACAAATTAAATTAGTATTCATATTTCGACTTAAAATTAACACGTCGTTGTAACGAAAAGATGACCTTGTCTCATGTAAGTAAAGTATCTAGATATTCTTTTATGCTAACTAGAAGCAAAACAATCCGCTCCGACTTGAGTTAAATACGACAAAATAAACTTGTATTCCCATCAGCTGATTTCCAAACCAAAAACATTGACCGCTTTGTTTAGTATTATATGATACAATACGTAATATGGAAGAATACATACAACTATAAGTAGGATTAGGGTAATGTATAATTTTTAAAAGATTGACAGGAAAGATGCATATTCGTTTATGTTTTTTTATTCCATTAATTATATGTAGTGTCAGCAGCCTGATAGGTATCACTCAATTATGCTGATATCGGTCGAATATGAGTCCGATTTACCATGGTATCTATCATCGTTTACGCTGGTCTAACTTGTTAATGTATTCAGTTTCTCTTAAGTACTGAGGTCATGAGTCAATATGCATTGAACCTAGAGAATTAGCTGAAATTAATAATTACTACGCAGTAGATGCACGTGACTTCATGAATAAGCGAATTCCACAGGAAAATTATAGTCAGAAATCCAAGCGCTGTCGTCTTTACTCAGACATTGTCAAGGAGTTAATGAAGAACAATTGGAGAGAAAGGTCTCAGGTACAACACAAGATCAGAATACCAGATGGTTAATTGTCAAAAGGGTAAAAATTAAAGAGATAATCCAGGATTATCGGATATATCACACGGTCACAAACCTAAACAGATTGACCCTAACCGAAATTACAGTTTCTTTACAAGTCCAAAACATGTAAAAACTGAATATATTAATTTTGTTGCTTATATTTATCTACAACTTTTTTCATTATGAAAGCATCAAGTTTAAATAAACCAAGACTTAAATTTAGAACATTTTTAGTTATTTGACTTGATGAAACTAGATTCAATGATATTCCTTTTAACTGTGTCATTACATGGGATTAAGGCTCATGCTTGACTCCAGTTAATAGGATGATCTTAAAATCTTCTCATATGTACGAATAACGCATTCGATATTTGTTGCCCAGTTCTCACAGAATATTGTTGTTGTTTGAGACGTTGTGAAAGAGATTTACCGGTTTGTCCGTAATAGACTTTATCACACTTTTTGCAAGGAATTTCATATATGCAGCCTGGAAGATCTTTAGGAGAATTTTTGATTACTAAACTCTTAACATTAATATTACTGAAAACAACATTTATGTTAAAAAGCCTTAAAATTCTAGGAATATCTAAAAACCTTTCATCATAGGGTAATTTTAGAATGTTATGCTTACTAAATTCAAGTTTGTCATTAGTTGAATAAATGTTTTTCTAGCTCTTTTCCATGCCACATCTACAAAGGTCCTTGGGTATTTAAGTTTCATTGCAATATCATAAATAGTGTTAATTTCAGCGTCAATAAACTGTGGGCTACAGACACTTAAAGCCTTTAGAAACATCCCAGAAAAAAACAAGAGCATTTAACATTTTGATGGTGATTGGAGTAGTAATGAATAAAAGAGGCAATGTTAGTTGATTTTCGAAAGACTGAAAAGGTGAAATTTCTATCATTTCTATGGACAGTTACATCAAGAAAATTCAAATTACAATTTCTTTCTTCCTCTACAGTAAATTTTATAGAAGGGACTAAATTATTGAGATTATTAAGGAATTCCTGGAGATTTTCGTGACTGACCAAATACAGAAGATATCATCCACATATCTAAAACCAAATAACTTTTTGGGGCAAAATTCATGGTAAGAGTTTTGTCTAAAAAATTCCATGTAAATATTGCTAAGGACAGGAGATAAGGGATTACCCATAGCCATGCCAAACTTTTGTACAAAAAAATTCCCCATTAAAACAAAATTTAGTATCTTTGATACATAACCTTATGAGACTAATGAGGTTTGCCACACTTAGGGAATGTCATGACATTCTAATTCCTCCTCCAAATATTCAAGTAAGTCATCTACAGGCACTTTTGTAATTAAAGAGACATCAAAATTAACCATATTAAAATCAAAATTCAAATTTTAAACTATTCAAGTTTGTTTTTATAAAAATCAACATTGTTTTTAACATTCGTGTTAGAAATGTTTCCTACCAAAGGAGTAAGAATTTTTACAAGCCATTTAGATAAATTATATGTAACTGAGCCCACTGAACTAATGATTGGTCTGATAGGGTTATTGATTTTATGTGTCTTGACTAAACCATACATATAAGGTAGGGATGTGCATTGGGGTTGGTGTAAACTGTTTAATTAAATTGGTCCAAGCCCTTCAAAATGGATTTAATTTGTTTATTAAAATGGGAGTTCACTGTCTGTGTAGGGTCAGACTCGTTTTGTATAAGTATCAGTATCATTTAGCAATGTCATTGTTTTACTTATATAGTCACTTTTATTCATTATTACCACTGCATTAGATTTATCTGCTTTTGTCAACTTTAACTGTAGAGGAAGAAAGAAATTGTAATTTGAATTTTCTTGATGTAACTGTCCATAGAAATGATAGAAATTTCACCTTTTCAGTCTTTCGAAAATCAACTAAACATTGCCTCTTTTGTTCATTACTACTCCAATCACCATCAAAATGTTAAATGCTCTGTTTTTTCTGGATGTTTCTAAGGGCTTTACGTGTCTGTAGCCCGCAGTTTGATTGACGCTGAAATTAAAACTATTTATGATATTGCAATGAAACTTAATTACCCAAGGACCTTTGTAGATGTGGCATGGAAAAGTGCTAGAAAAACATTTTATTCAACTAATGACAAACTTGAATTTAGTAAGCATAACATTCTAAAATTACCCTATGATGAAAGGTTTTTAGATATTCCTAGAATTTTAAAGCTTTTTAACATAAATGTTGTTTTCAGTAATATTAATGTCAAGAGTTTAGTAATCAAAAATTCTCCTAAAGATCTTCCAGGCTGCATATATGAAATTCCTTGCAAAAAGTGTGATAAGTCTATTACAGACAAACCGTTAAATCTCTTTTCAATTCACAACGTCTCAAACAACATCAACTATTCTGTGATACTGGCAAATATCGAATGCATTATTCGTACAATATGAGATTTTAGACCGTCCTTAACTGGAAGTGGAGTCAAGCAAGAGCCGTTAATCCCATGTAATGACATAGTTAAAAAGGTAATATCATTGAATCTAGTTTCATCAAGTCAAAATAATAAAAAATGTTCTAAATTTAAGTCTTGGTTTATTTAAACTTGATGCTTTCATAATAAAAAAAGTTGTAGATAAATATAAGCAACAAAATTAATATACTGTATTCAGTTTTTACATGTTTTTGTACTGTAAAGTAACTGTAATTTCAGTTAGGGTCAATCTGTTTAGGTTTGTGACCGTGTGGTATCCGATAATCCTGGATTATCTCTTTTAATTTTTACCCTTTTGACAATTACCATCTGGTATTCTTGATCTTGTGTTGTACCTGAGACCTTTCTCTCCAATTATTCTTCATTAGCTCCTTGACAATGTCTGAGTAAAGACGAAAGCGCTTGGATTTCTATCATTTTCCTGTGGAATTCGCTTATAGTATACTGTGTAGTGTAGGGTAACTACCCTATATGAAAAGTTGGTACTGATTACCCTAGTGTAGGCTAGGCTATATTTGAGATATGATTTTTTCAACATACGATGGGTTTTTCAGACCCTAAACCATATCATAGTAGGAGAATACCTGTACCTTGCAGTAGTATGATTTGCATAATTTAGGTAACTCACACTACCTTTTTCTTTTTCGGGTGTTTCTTATTCTTTC
Source organism: Macrobrachium nipponense (assembly GCF_015104395.2). Taxonomy (NCBI): domain Eukaryota; kingdom Metazoa; phylum Arthropoda; class Malacostraca; order Decapoda; family Palaemonidae; genus Macrobrachium; species Macrobrachium nipponense. Next base: position 31,546,564 of record NC_061101.1, read on the forward strand.
ATTTTTATTTATAAATACTATTTTAAATTATTTTTCACATAAGTCATGGAAATTTTATGTGCACAACTGAAAATGTCTAGAAACAAAGTTGTTTTATTAGTCCAGAAAAGCTATACACTAGTAAATTGCTATAATTGGTTGTGTGGATATATTTTAGTTGTGTTGTGTAATGATTTGTCTTATGAACATCCCTTTTCCTAATTTTCATCTCCACCTTCAAATTTTGAGGGCATAATTTTGATGTGCACAATACATACTTAGAAAATAAAGAAAATTTAATTTTATGGTTAAAAATATAAAGGAGTTTAATTTTGAAGAAAGATAGTGGTGGACAAGCTTCTTGGTTATGGTTACTTTATTCCTAGGTACATATTATTGTGTCAAATTATTGTTACTTATGGAATCATTATGGATAACAAATGGGTTTGGTTACCTCATAGAACTAAGTTAATAGTATAGAGGTTCATTTATATTGTAAATTCTGAAATTATTTTTAGAGTTTGCTGCTTTTCTGTTCCTTGTGGAAGGATACAGAATTTCTGGTAAACTTTGATGTAAGTGGCATTCTCTCATCTTGTGCTGGAGCTTGCTCTTGTGAGAGCATAATAATTGTTGCCTGCTTGCTTCACTTCACTCCCTTTGGTGGCGTCTGTGGACCAGATCAGGGTCTTGTCCAGGCACACTTGTAGGTGAGGGTACAGGTGGTGTGTTGGTTACAAGTTTAGGGTTTAGTCCTAACTCGCAGCTGCGTGCTGAGGGGGGTTCCTGCCGCATTAGGTCCCGTGATCGACCTAGTCTCATCCTCTCCAGCCTTATGTTTCGAGGCAGGTATGTGGCCTAACCTACAAAATGGCTTTGGTGTGAGTTGAGCTGCTATTCAACATGTCTGTAAAAATTTTGGTGACTTCTTTTTATGTAGAACTAGCACTAAATGCTTTCATCAGTTTTTAACCTAAACTGGGGAACTTTTCTCTTGATACACTGTATGTGGTGTCTGGAATATTTCTTATTTTGTTAGTATTGTACAGTATTTTGATTGTTAATGTTTGTACTTGTTTGTGTATATGACACTGTGACTTTCATTTGCTGTATGTGTTTTCATATTTAGATTTTGCCTAATTTTTCTTAGCATTTTTGTAGTGTTTATGACCATTAATGGTTGTGCACAAAATTTTGGCAGAGCCAATTTTATTGCTGTTACAGTGTGGAATTTGGCACATAAAATTTCTTTAATTTGGCAGTTTAATGGTGCATGTTCTTATCAAGTATTTCCTGTAGGTTTAACTCTTGATTTCAGAATTGGGTGTTATTCATGGCTTGTTATTATAAAATTTTGTGACCATTAGGAGTTAATGTTAGTGTTAAATTCTTGTGCATGTTAATTCTATAAAAATGCAACCAGTCACTGCTAATCATAACATGTTTTGAGTTATAGTGATTGAAATTTTTTATATATTAACTGTTCACTAAAAAATCTACATTTAAGATATTTAATGAAGATTGAGACTGAGAAGGGATGAAGAACAAAAGTCAGAAAATGCTATGTATAAGAGCAGGCCACAGACCTGTAGGAAGACTTCAATTCATGGAAAATGGCAATAGATGAAATTCCAGGCTCTGTAAGCTGGGAATTTATGTAAAATATGTGTGCAAGACAGATGCTGAGGGTAGAGCTGATATATAAACAGTAAAGATAATGGTGATATAATTTAAATTTAAAGGAACATTAAAGGGCATTATAACTACACATCATTACCATAGCTATCGGGAATGATGTGTAATTGTATATCTAGTTGAACCTTAATTTTATTAATGTAAAGCACTATATTGCTGCAAGAGTTGTAAACTTACTTTTGTTTTTGCAACTGGTTAGCATTTGGAAACTCTGAAATCAGTTACTTACTACATTTATTGAATTAGGAAAAATCTTTTACTGATGCAGTTATTGTATCCTTTTTTAAACATTCCTATGAATAGCCCTTGATGTTTTAATGTAGTGGATTTCAAAATTTGGTTTACAATGCTCCAACTTTCCAAATTAAGTTTTTAAATCACAGGTCTAAAACTCTCCTTTAATGAAATTATGGATTATTAGCATAACATATAGCCTGTATATGTATATTACAGAAGTATTTCAGTTTAGATTCTTTTTTTTAGTTTTCCTTTCTTTTACTGAGGTATTGCACTTCTCTGTGTATGTTATCAATAATCTTTTTTCATAAATTTCTCCAGTTGTCAACAGAGTAAAGCAACTTTCTTACTAAAAAGAGGACAGCATCAACCAAAGAATTTTAGATAAGATATTTTATTGGTTTGATAAATATAATTCCACAGTATTTATCGGAGCAGAAGTAAAGTACTGTCAGTGCAGGAAACCATGATACAGAGAATACAAAAGAATACTTAATGGTTTAAATGTAAATGAGAATAGTGGTTGGTGTATTTTTCCTTTACTGCTGACGTTTATGTGCAGGGTTTTTACGGACATGCTCCTGGCTACTGAAATTAACTCAGAAATGTTTGTTAACCCTGGACAGATATCGCTATTTTGGAGCCCCTTTTAAAGGTTTGCGGGTCGAGCTTGACCCAAGCGCCCAGAAAAATTTGTGAAAATTCAAAAACTGCAGCTATGCTGCACATTTTAATTTCTAAAATCAATTTCACCATTGCCGAACACTACTGAGAAGATAAATCATACCCATCTACAAATTAAATATTTATTACAAATATATTTAAAAAATAAGTATGTAAAAAAATTTACGAAAAATATTTACAAAAAATATAAAAAAAAAAAAAAACTATATGCACACAAAAATTGAGGGAATCCTTCCTAAATCTATTATTTACAATATGTGATTGCCAGAAAAGGTGTAGGACCCATAGAGGTCAAATCTGAAACGTGAAAAAAAGGATGTTTTTTTTGGCAAAAAAAAAAAAAAAATTGTGCCTAAATGAAATAGGAAGTGGCTAATTTTTTTTTTTTTATAGAATAAACTCATATTATCCTAGAACAGAGTCATGTAAAGATCTGCACTAGTATGTAATTTACTGTTATATAAGAAATATTATTATCTCTCTCTGTTTCAAACAATAATTTACGAAAATATTTTTAAAAAAAATACAAAATACGCTATATACACACAAAAATTGAGGGAATCCTTCCTAAAACTACTGTTTATAATATGTGACTACCAGAAAAGGTGTCGGACCCATAGAGGTAAAAATAAAAAAAAAAAAAAAAGTATGTTTTTTTGGCCAAACAAATTGTCAAAATTCCACGAATTATTTTGGTACCTAAATTAAATAGGAAAAGGCTAATTGTTTTATAGAATAAACTCATATTATCCTAGAGTGGAATTATGTAAAAATATCTGCACTAAGATGTAATTTACTCTCATATCAGAAATGTTATTCTCTCTCTCTCTCTCTCTCTCTCTCTCTCTCTCTCTCTCTCTCTCTCTCTCTCTCTCTCTCTCTCTCTCTCTACAGTGTGTCATGATTTATTGACATAAGCTCATGTAATCTGTCACAAGAAAACACAGAGGCCCATCCCCTCTCTCCCCCTCTTGTGTCGTAATATCTCAAGGTCATCCCCCAGGCGTCCAACTCTCGTTACACAAACTTGGCTTCTTGCCATATAGAGTTGTCAGCAACCTCTAAATTATCATCAAAAATCACTTTATTATTCCATTAAAAGTAAAATGTAAGTTGATGACATCCATCCCCAGAGAATACTGCCAGCTGGCCATTGTTGATGAAAAATGCAAAAAATAAATCCAAAAACCGAGAAATTGGCATTCAAAAGAAATTGGAATAAATGGCAATATAAGTCTTCTCAGCCACAACCAATGGCATGCATAATGTACACACACCACGTACCTAGAGTTTCCAACAATATAAAACTTTCCCAGAGTCAACAGTGTTAGACAGGAAATCACTACTTGATAACTTTGCCTTTGTATCCCACACATGTTCAAAACAAACTATTACTCCGAAAAGGGGAAAAGGTGAAAGGACAAAGGCAAGGCATACACAAGTTTTGACATGCTTGTAGTGTGTGTTCTGCTATCCTCTTGCAGATCGATCACTCCAGATTTGAGATAGAAGATGATTTATGGGAAAAAAACATGATTTTTGAAACACCCCTCGGGTCGTGCTCGACCCAGCTAACCTATCCAGGGTTAAAGCCTTAAAGTTGTGAAAACATTACTTAAAGCTTTAGAGTACAAACTTTGTAATATGTATTGACCTGATGAGGAGTATTGCTAACAGAGAGCCTAACATGGCAGACTGTAGGCAGTAATAAAGCCACCAGACATTGCTTTCTGTTGTTACTTTTCATCCATTCCCTTTGGTCTCTTGCTGCCTGATAAGTCCAACTCTTTACCTTGATCCAAATTTCACTTGCAAGGTGGTTTTAACCAAGCATATTTATTAGGACTGAGAGTATTGTAGAATTTTATTCTATCAAATATACAGCTACAGTCTTTGAACCGAATAACTTTAGTGTTTTAGTAAGGCTTTAAGATTTCAGTGATATGCATTGCAGCTAATTTTCTTCAAATGTAACTGATCAGTAGATTGAGACCTTTTTGAAGACGCTCTTTGAAGTTTTTATAAGCTGTACTGTATTGGTAGGTTATTCAATTTAAATATAGGTTGGTAGCTTTAGTTGTTCAGTATTGCATATTGTTTGCGTTGAGTACCTTGATTAACACTGAATCATCTGTCGAGTATTGTGTTTCCATGTCACAAAGATTTAGTGAAGTATTTAGATTAGTAAGGATTGTGTTATTATTTTACAGCAAATTTTACAATTAGGAATCAGGTTATTGACCCTATATGGGGGACTTTTTAGAAATGTTTCCTTTATATTGGCTCGTAATTTGTAAACAATCCATTCAGTTGATTTTGCAGGACTGGAATGCAAACCTTTCCTGTCACTTTAGTATAGGGTACTCCAGTGGGCATAGATAACCGTACGAAGCTTTTGCTCCCACATCATTGTTGTTTTGTTAATGAAATTTCATTGTTTTATCTTTGCAGTTTTCATGTCTATTTAAGGTTAAAGTCACGAGGACAAATATAAAAAAAATAATGTAACTCCATACAAGTTTAGCTATAAAATTAACCATACAAAAAACTATTCAGATCTTCAGGTTAGAATCAATTGATATATGTAAGTGAAAATTTGCATGATATTTAATATATCAGGGAGGGGAAGCTGGATACTATGACCATTTTGAAAAAGTATAAAGGGGTATGACCGGGAAGAATAACAGGTTTTTTTTCTTGCATAGATAAAGATCTAGGATAACTCACAATTCATCAAAAAGACTGTGGGTATTTATGAAAGGTAACAGATGGTACTTGAAGGATTTTTTGAATAATAGAAGCCACTGGTGAGACAGTAAATATGGTATTTATGGTAGTTATGAGGTAAAGTGAGAAGAGTTTTTCTGTGATAATCTTTTTTCATTTGGTTTCAGAAAGGGAAAATAGCTGTGCATAGTTGGTAATCTGAATACAGAAGATGTTGGTAATTAGAGAGCTTACTAAGTAGGTTTGGAGTGCCTTGAGTGAATAACAATCGAAAGAAACTCTTAGAAGCGTTGTCCAGAATGGTTTTTAATGATATGGGCGAAATTTTTAATCAATTTGTATTTTTCCATAGCTAACACAAACCGGAGCTCTTAACAATAAGATTATCTTAATGTTAAGATCTCAGGATTCTTAGCAATAAAATTACAAATAGATTAAAAATTTGTTTGATTTCAAAAGAATTTGTGTGAGTATTTTGAAAATAAGAAATATCGGGGGGGAAAGTATCTCAGACAGATAAATGTTTATAGGAATATAATGATTAATTGTATGGACTTTGTTACCATAGGTTTTACTGATAATACGCAGTAGAATGGGAGAAGTGATGAGTCCTGATATTAGTTTGATTAGTTAAGTCAGAGAGACAGGGGCCTTTGCAGAGTTCTAATAAATTAGTGCTCAGGAAATCAAGATTTACTTTGTGTGAAGTGTCTTTTCAAGTAATCTCCCCCTTTTGAAGTTTGGTTATTTGTTGTAAATAAAAATTGGAAGCTCTCATATGATATGCTTAAATCATAGTAGAATTTCAAGTTAAGGTGAATATGTATTAAGATGTTGTACATATAAAACGATGGATTCTATTAAAAAAGAACTGAAGCCTTCAGAAGGAAGCAGAGTTAGAGCTGTGCATATGTTTTTTTACACATTGAATCAGTCTACCATACTTGAATGTATTCATAAGGAGAAAGGCATGCATGGATATTATTTACATAGTGTCCTGATGCAAAAAGTTTAATATACGTAATACCTATTTACAAGATAGGTGTTTTAATGTAGTAACAAATACTGCAGTTGTTCATATATGAAACAAACCTTCGGTCTTAACACTAGGATAAATACAGTGGTAAATAGTTTGCCTTTTAAATAAAATTTTCGAATAGTGTTTTTCAGGTATAGGCACTTGCAGGCCATTGATAATATTTGCCTTAAAAGTAATTCTGAATGCTTTGTCATTCCACTAGGCTCAAAAGCTAGGGAAAATTTCTGTTGTCTCCAAATTGGTTTTCCCTAAAAAGTAATTCTTGTATTTATGCTATTCCTTTAGGCTGAAATTTTTACATTGCTTTGTTTACTGGGCTTAAACCTGTTGCACATTCTCAGGTATCAACAGAAAGCCACTGAAAAGGTGTATTAGAGGCGGTGGCTATCCAGCCTGTCGGATATCCTACACCTAAGGTCCCTGTAATACTCCCATAAACCTAGGAGGAAACATACTGGTGGTCCAAGGGAGTCTAAGGTGGTTTACCTACAGGTAGTTGCCCCTCAGTCGAGCCTGTGATCCAGGTATCGACAAACAGGCACTGGAAAGGCTTCTTAATGGAGATATAGTATAAGACAGCCATTCAAATGTGTCTTGATGAAGGCGTAGTGTTTTATATTGTAGTGTGAACATCACTTGACACCTGTTGTCTTCCCGAGCACCTCGCTTCAGCTTGCTAGGCTGATGCCTCTATTTGGCGCCAAGTGCTTGTCCAGTGGTCCATGGAGCACTCAATGGTCCCTCTGAGTGTCCAGTGTCTGAGCAAATAAGAGATAATTATCAGAAATAAATAATGTGTAACTTAAACTAATAGTACACAGTTCACTTTAGTGATAAGTAGTAAAATGCATTGAAGTATGAGGTGTTTGGCACATTTGCTGTGCTGAATGTTGTCGAAACTCAACAAGAGAGATTGTTCTTTGCCATAAGTTGTAATGTAATTTATATATTTTTCTCATTTACGTAAAGTGGAAATTCATATTGTACATAAAGCGGAAATGCGTATTGTATGAAAGGAAGAAATTGTTTTATGTTGTATTTGTAATTAGTTGGGAAAAGCGTGTTTGGTTATTTTGCGTATTAGTCTGTATTTGTTGATTTGATAGTTAGTCGGACATTTGTTGTTGGTCAGCCACAACTGTGAATTCAGTCTTGTTACAGTCCTTGTACAGTGTGGTTGTGCTGGGAATGACACGCATAATCAGTCATAGTTACGTTGCCTTTCAGACAACACGTTATCTTATGATCTCCAAGAAGTTATTGGGATCTCCAAGCCTAAGCCACTTTAGTATTCCTATCCGAAAATTCTTTTGGGGAAATTCCTTTAGATTATATGCATATCTAATGATGGGGAGAATTTTTCTGTGATCTTCTTTGGATGAGAATAACAAGGAGGAGACTGTGCTATTGCTTATCTCAGGCGATTCAGACTAGGAATAACGAGTTTGCCATTCATAATAATAGTAAGTTAATATTATTTAAATGCTCATTGAGAGTATACACAATGCAATCTACAGTCTTGAATGTTATTTAGATTGAGTGAAGTAATCTTGATGTCATAGTGTAGAACTTAGGCTATGATTTGGTTAATACATTTCAATTCACTTTAGGCTATATGATCCCTTGTGATTTGAAATGCTATACTACTTATTTCAACACAAGTTGTAATAGTTGTGTATGTAGACCAATTTAGAAGCATGATAACTTGCATATCTTACATATTGCCAAGTTTATTTTTAGATATTAAAACATAGAATTGAAATTGTATATTTTTACAAATGTGAAGGAGAATTCAGGTTTATCAAATACTAAGGAAATTGGGAAGGTTGTCTCTGCAACTAAATTGTTTAATGGTAGTCACTTAGGTCTAGAAGGAATGGTAATGAAGTATGTGGCTAAACCAAATAATCGCCCAATGCCTATTAACCAAAATGGTAGTAGTACAGGTGGTCTCCGGTTATGGGCAGACTCGGTAAATGCTGATATGGTTTTATGTCGCTTGTATAGTGCCATAAAATTGGCAATTTATGGCGCCATAACACACTGAGTTCTGGTTATTGGTGCCATAAGGTGTGATTAATAGAGTTATGGTGCCATAACATACCTATCAGACTCACCATTAACCCAGTTATCAGTGCCATAAATTGCCGAGTTTTGGTTAATGGCCATTTCCACTTATCAGCTGAGAATGAAACCACTGATATCCGGGGTCTGCCTGTAATACATAATATGGATATGTACTCCTCTTTTTTGTATATTTTGTTTGTGGTAAGTAAATAAAATTCAATAAATAGCCTTGTTTTGTAATGCTATGTATGCAAATTGAATACAAATTTTGAGTGCTAAAATAAAATTGCGCTCTAGACAAAAAATAACTAAAAGAAAAATAATAATCATTTCCTTTAAATGGGAATGGTGTAGCTCAGCTACCAGGATACTGAGTGCCAGCATAATATCTGTTAATGAGTGACTGAAAACTGTCACCAAAACACATCATCTGTGCATTGAATGGTTGTGTGCCTGTGTGTGCTTGCCCTTGGCAAAAAGTTGCCAGATAATGCTTGCTGAATACTGCCTTATGTCTAGAACATTAAGGGAACTGATGCATACTTTGTAGCCTGTTTGTATTTGTCCAGAGATTTGCTGTTTTATGTGGAACATATTGCTTTATTGTATATACGTATAGCGGCCATGCTTTTTTAATGTACGTATACCTGTTTTATCTGGACTCAGACTGAGAGCATTTTGGTCATTTTAACAGGAAAACCCACTACAGTATTTGCATACTAGTCATTTTAGGTGCCTACTTTGTTGGCATCTTAGGTCTCACTGTAATTCATAGCCACTGTCACTAGACACATAAGTGACAAAAAGAAACGTTACTGCTGAAGATAAAAGGAAACCCATAAAGGAGGTCAAGATGGTAAAACAACGAAACCAACAGAAATACATTTGCGTAAATGCAACTAAAAGGACCTGTCACTAAAGAGTTAACTAGAATACCTGAAATTATGATAGCAAAAAAAGTTGTGGCAATTATAGAAAAAGAGAGTGATACAATGGAAATAGGGTTCCCTTTGTGTGATGAAGAGAAATCAGTCTGCTAAAACAACAGGTTTTGACATAGGAAAAACCTGTTTTTGGTAGCCACTGTTTGTCAAAGGAATTTTCTCTTTAAGTTCTTGCCAGGGGCTTCATAAGAAAGGCCAACCATTGTCAAGAATTTTCTCATAGCTTGTCTTAGCCAGAATTGTGCCTTTGATATAGACTGATTCTTTTTTGTCTTTAGCAATTACCCATAACTTCCTATTCACTCTAATAACAGATTTTGTAACAGTGCACAGTTCAGTCATTTTCATCACTTCACATCATGTCGGTAAGAGGCCAACCTAACTTTATTCAGTGGGGTTAAAAATTGATAAGGATGGGGAAAGAACCTATATGCATGTCATTTGTATGGTTCTAGGGTAACTTCACAAAAATTTTTCGGGGTGGAATGAAAGATTCACTCCACCCGACAATGTCCCAGAAGCACCACACCATCAAGGAGGGCCTTGGCTTTCTGCTCAGGACTAACCGTACTACCTACTGACACACATTGTTGGTGGATTTGTTTGATCTCTTGGCAATATTGTTCGGGGAATACTGACTCTTATGACCACCCTGTAAACTCAAAATTTGTCTAAGGAAACACTTGCTAAGAAAGGCATCGACTTGCTCACCTTCTGGATGTCACATGGCTAAAGAGAGCTGGTGGGGATCCACCATTTGAATTGGGGACACTAGGAATTCTAAGACCATGCAAAGGAGAGTGACTTGCTTGTGATAGGCTGTAAGAAAAGAGGACCATCTAAGACATTAGCTGTGACATTTAGATGAAACTGGAGTGATTGGACTTTGCATAATGTCTTATCTGAAATACAGTTTCCATAGAAGTAGAGATTTCAAATGGTCATCATTTAGCCATGAAAGACAGGCCAGGGATAAGTGTCCCAGTCTGATAGGGCTGAGTTCACTGATCAGGGCTCTAGATGCCAAGGCTATCCAGAAGACTGCCCTTAGTGCCAGTGCATTATAGTTGCATTGGAATCACTGAATTGAGGAGATGACAAGAGTGGAAAAACCTTATTCAGGAACCAGGTAATGGTTTCAACTGAAATTCTGGCCAGGCTCTCATAGTATAGGAAATCCAACCACACTTCACATGCTGACTAGCAATATCGAATAGATAAGGGTTGTTGTTTTTTCACCAGGTACCAAGTAATGTTAGATTG